>NW_026728159.1:0-40000 GCF_030684315.1 Stegostoma tigrinum | reverse complement strand
GACTAAGGGAAAGGAAATGCAGTGTCTGTGGGAAATGGGATGCTGCGACTGAGGGTAATGGGATGCAGTGACTGAGGGTAATGGGATGCAGTGACTGATGGAAATGGATGCAGTGACTGAGTGAAATGGGATGCAGTGTCTTAAGGAAAGGAAATGCAGTGTCTGAGGGGTATAGGATGCTGCGACTGAGGGAAATGGGATGGAGTGTCTGACAGAAATGGGATGCAGTGTCTGACAGAAATGGGATGCAGTGTCTGAGCGAAATGGGATGCAGTGACTGAGTGAAATGGGATGCAGTGACTGAGTGAAATGGGATGCAGTGACTGAGTGAAATGGGATGCAGTGACTGAAGGAAATGGGATGCAGTGACTGAGGACAATGGGATGCAGTGACTGACGGCACTGGGATGCTGTGACTGATGGAAATTGGACGCAGTGACTGAGTGAAATGGGACGCAGTGACTGAGTGAAATGTAATTGCCGTGACTGTGGAAAGGAGATGCAGTGACTGAGGAAATGGAATGCAGTGACTGAGGGAAATGGGATGCATTGACTGAGGGAAATGGGATGCAGTGACTGGGAAATGGGATGCAGTGACAGTGGGAAATGGGATGCAGTGACTGATGGAAATGGATGCAGTGACTGAGTGAAATGGGATGCAGTGACTGAGTGAAATGCGATGCAGTGTCTGAAGGAAAGGAAATGCAGTGTCTGAGGGGTATAGGATGCTGCGACTGAGGGAAATGGGATGGAGTGTCTGACAGAAATGGGATGCAGTGTCTGACAGAAATGGGATGCAGTGTCTGTGCGAAATGGGATGCAGTGACTGAGTGAAATGGGATGCAGTGACTGAGTGAAATGGGATGCAGTGACTGAAGGAAATGGGATGCAGTGACTGAGGACAATGGGATGCAGTGACTGACGGCACTGGGATGCTGTGACTGATGGAAATTGGACGCAGTGACTGAGTGAAATGGGACGCAGTGACTGAGTGAAATGTAATTGCCGTGACTGTGGAAAGGAGATGCAGTGACTGAGGAAATGGAATGCAGTGACTGAGGGAAATGGGATGCATTGACTGAGGGAAATGGGATGCAGTGACTGGGAAATGGGATGCAGTGACAGTGGGAAATGGGATGCAGTGACAGTGGGAAATGGGATGCAGTGACTGATGGAAATGGGACGCAGTGACTGAGTGAAATGGGACGCAGTGACTGAGTGAAATGGAATTGCCGTGACTGTGGAAAGGAGATGCAGTGACTGAGGAAATAGGAAGCAGTGACTGAGGCAAATGTGATGCACTCACTGAGTGAAATGGTATGCAGTGACTGAGTTGAATGGGCTGCAGTGACTGAGTGGAATGGGCTGCAGTGACTGAGTGGAATGGGATGCAGTGACTGAGTGGAATGGGATGCAGCGACTGAGTGAAATGGGATGCAGTGACTGAGTGAAATGCGATGCAGTGACTGCGTGAAATGAGATGCATTGGGGAATGAAACGGGAAGCAGTGACTGGTGGAAATAAGATGCAGTGTCTTTGGGAAATGAAATGCAGTGTCTGTGGGAAATGGGATGCTGGGACTGAGGGTAATGGGATGCAGTGACTGATGGAAATGGAAGCAGTGACTGAGTGAAATGGGATGCAGTGTCGGAGGTACTGGGAAGGAGTGACTGAGTTAATAGGGATGCAGTGCCCGAGCGGGCTTGGGGTGCAGTGACTTAGGGAAATGGGATACAGTGCCTGAGTGAAATGTGACGCACTGACTGAGTGAAATGGGATGCAGTGACTGAGTGGAATGGGATGCAGTGACTGAGTGGAATGGGATGCAGTGACTGCGTGAAATGAGAAGCAGTGACTGAGTGAAATGAGATGCAGTGACTGAGTGAAATGAGATGCAGTGACTGAGTGAAATGCGCGCAGTGACTGATAGAAATCGGATACAGTGACTGATGCAACTGGGATGCAGTGACTGACGGAACTGGGATGCGGTGACTTTGTGAACTGGGATGTGGTGACTGTGTGAACTGGGATGCGGTGACTATGTGAACTGGGATGCAGTGGCTGAGTGAAATGGGATGCAGTGGCTGAGTGAAATGGGATGCAGTGGGGAGTGAAATGGGATGCAGTGACTGGTGGACATGAGATGCAGTGACTAAGGGAAAGGAAATGCAGTGTCTGTTGGAAATGGGATGCTGCGACTGAGGGTAATGGGATGCAGTGACTGAGGGTAATGGGATGCAGTGACTGATGGAAATGGATGCAGTGACTGAGTGAACTGGGATGCAGTGACTGAGTGAAATGCGATGCAGTGTCTTAAGGAAAGGAAATGCAGTGTCTGAGGGGTATAGGATGCTGCGACTGAGGGAAATGGGATGGAGTGTCTGACAGAAATGGGATGCAGTGTCTGACAGAAATGGGATGCAGTGTCTGAGCGAAATGGGATGCAGTGACTGAGTGAAATGGGATGCAGTGACTGAGTGAAATGGGATGCAGTGACTGAAGGAAATGGGATGCAGTGACTGAGGACAATGGGATGCAGTGACTGACGGCACTGGGATGCTGTGACTGATGGAAATTGGACGCAGTGACTGAGTGAAATGGGACGCAGTGACTGAGTGAAATGTAATTGCCGTGACTGTGGAAAGGAGATGCAGTGACTGAGGAAATGGAATGCAGTGACTGAGGGAAATGGGATGCATTGACTGAGGGAAATGGGATGCAGTGACTGGGAAATGGGATGCAGTGACAGTGGGAAATGGGATGCAGTGACTGATGGAAATGGATGCAGTGACTGAGTGAAATGGGATGCAGTGACTGAGTGAAATGCGATGCAGTGTCTGAAGGAAAGGAAATGCAGTGTCTGAGGGGTATAGGATGCTGCGACTGAGGGAAATGGGATGGAGTGTCTGACAGAAATGGGATGCAGTGTCTGACAGAAATGGGATGCAGTGTCTGAGCGAAATGGGATGCAGTGACTGAGTGAAATGGGATGCAGTGACTGAGTGAAATGGGATGCAGTGACTGAGTGAAATGGGATGCAGTGACTGAGTGAAATGGGATGCAGTGACTGAAGGAAATGGGATGCAGTGACTGAGGACAATGGGATGCAGTGACTGACGGCACTGGGATGCTGTGACTGATGGAAATTGGACGCAGTGACTGAGTGAAATGGGACGCAGTGACTGAGTGAAATGTAATTGCCGTGACTGTGGAAAGGAGATGCAGTGACTGAGGAAATGGAATGCAGTGACTGGGAAATGGGATGCAGTGACAGTGGGAAATGGGATGCAGTGACTGATGGAAATGGGACGCAGTGACTGAGTGAAATGGGACGCAGTGACTGAGTGAAATGGAATTGCCGTGACTGTGGAAAGGAGATGCAGTGACTGAGGAAATAGGAAGCAGTGACTGAGGCAAATGTGATGCACTCACTGAGTGAAATGGTATGCAGTGACTGAGTTGAATAGGCTGCAGTGACTGAGTGGAATGGGCTGCAGTGACTGAGTGGAATGGGATGCAGTGACTGAGTGGAATGGGATGCAGCGACTGAGTGAAATGGGATGCAGTGACTGAGTGAAATGCGATGCAGTGACTGCGTGAAATGAGATGCATTGGGGAATGAAACGGGAAGCAGTGACTGGTGGAAATAAGATGCAGTGTCTTTGGGAAATGAAATGCAGTGTCTTTGGGAAATGGGATGCTGGGACTGAGGGTAATGGGATGCAGTGACTGATGGAAATGGAAGCAGTGACTGAGTGAAATGGGATGCAGTGTCGGAGGTACTGGGAAGGAGTGACTGAGTTAATAGGGATGCAGTGCCCGAGCGGGCTTGGGGTGCAGTGACTTAGGGAAATGGGATACAGTGCCTGAGTGAAATGTGACGCACTGACTGAGTGAAATGGGATGCAGTGACTGAGTGGAATGGGATGCAGTGACTGAGTGGAATGGGATGCAGTGACTGCGTGAAATACGCGCAGTGACTGATAGAAATCGGATACAGTGACTGATGGAACTGTGATGCAGTGACTGACGGAAATGGGATGCGGTGACTTTGTGAACTGGGATGCGGTGACTATGTGAACTGGGATGCAGTGGCTGAGTGAAATGGGATGCAGTGACTGAGTGAAATGGGATGCAGTGACTGAGTGAAATGGGATGCAGTGACTGATGGAAATGGGATGCAGTGACACTGGAAATGGGATGCAGTGACAGTGGGAAATGGGACGCAGTGACTGATGGAAATTGGACGCCGTGACTGTGTGAAATGGGACACAGTGACTGAGTGAAATGGAATTGCCGTGACTGTGGAAAGGAGATGCAGTGACTGAGGAAATGGGATGCAGTGACTGAGGGAAATGTGATGCAGTGACTGACGGAAATGGGATGCAGTGACTGAGTGGAATGGGATGCAGTGACTGAGTGAAATGGGATGCAGTGACTGAGTGAAATGGGATGCAGTGACTGAGTGAAATGAGATGCAGTGACTGAGTGAAATGCGCGGTGACTGATAGAAATCGGATACAGTGACTGACGGAAATGGGATGCGGTGACTTTGTGAACTGGGATGCGGTGACTGTGTGAACTGGGATGCGGTGACTATGTGAACTGGGACGCAGTGGCTGAGTGAACTGGGATGCAGTGGCTGAGTGAAATGGGATGCAGTGGCTGAGTGAAATGGGATGCAGTGACTGAGTGAAATGAGATGCAGTGACTGATGGAAATGGTATGCAGTGTCTGTTTGAAATGGGATCCTGCGACTGAAGTTAATGGGATGCAGTGACTGAGGGTAATGGGATGCAGTGAATGAGTGAAATGGGATGTAGAGACTGAGTGAAATGGGATGCAGTGACTGAGGGAAATGGGATGCAGTGATTGAGGGAAATGGGATGCAGTGACTGGGAAATGGGATGCAGTGACCGTGGGAAATGGGACGCAGTGACTGATGGAAATGGGACGCAGTGACTGATGGAAATGGGACGCAGTAACTGAGTGAAATGGGACACAGTTACTGAGTGAAATGGAATTGCCGTGACTGTGGAAAGGAGATGCAGTGACTGAGGAAATGGGATGCAGTGACTGAAGGAAATGTGATGCAGTGACTGAGTGGAATGGGATGCAGTGATTGAGTGGAATGGGATGCAGTGACTGAGTGAAATGAGATGCAGTGACTGAGTGAAATGAGATGCAGTGACTGAGTGGAATGTGATGCTGTGACTGAGTGAAATGCGATGCAGTGGCTGCGTGAAATGAGATCCAGTGGGGAATAAAATGGGATGCAGTGACTGGTGGAAATGAGATGCAGTGACTGAGGGAAATGTGATGCAGTGACTGAGTGAAATGGGATGCAGTGACTGAGTGGAATGGGAAGCAGTGACTGAGGGTAATGGGATGCAGTGACTGATGGAAATGGAAGCAGTGACTGAGTGAAATGGGATGCAGTGACGGAGGTACTGGGAAGGAGTGACTGAGTTAATAGTGATGCAGTCCCTGAGCGGGCTTGGGGTGCACTGACTTAGGGAAATGGGATACAGTGCCTGAGTGAAATGCGACGCACTGACTGAGTGAAATGGGATGCAGTGACTGAGTGGAATGGGATGCAGTGACTGCGTGAAATGGGATGCAGTGAATGAGTGAAATGAGAAGCAGTGACTGAGTGAAATGAGATGCAGTGACTGAGTGAAATGAGATGCAGTGACTGAGTGAAATGCGCGCAGTGACTGATAGAAATCGGATACAGTGACTGATGCAACTGGGATGCAGTGACTGACGGAACTGGGATGCGGTGACTTTGTGAACTGGGATGTGGTGACTGTGTGAACTGGGATGCGGTGACTATGTGAACTGGGATGCAGTGGCTGAGTGAAATGGGATGCAGTGGCTGAGTGAAATGGGATGCAGTGGGGAGTGAAATGGGATGCAGTGACTGGTGGACATGAGATGCAGTGACTAAGGGAAAGGAAATGCAGTGTCTGTGGGAAATGGGATGCTGCGACTGAGGGTAATGGGATGCAGTGACTGAGGGTAATGGGATGCAGTGACTGATGGAAATGGATGCAGTGACTGAGTGAAATGGGATGCAGTGTCTTAAGGAAAGGAAATGCAGTGTCTGAGGGGTATAGGATGCTGCGACTGAGGGAAATGGGATGGAGTGTCTGACAGAAATGGGATGCAGTGTCTGACAGAAATGGGATGCAGTGTCTGAGCGAAATGGGATGCAGTGACTGAGTGAAATGGGATGCAGTGACTGAGTGAAATGGGATGCAGTGACTGAGTGAAATGGGATGCAGTGACTGAAGGAAATGGGATGCAGTGACTGAGGACAATGGGATGCAGTGACTGACGGCACTGGGATGCTGTGACTGAGTGAAATTGGACGCAGTGACTGAGTGAAATGGGACGCAGTGACTGAGTGAAATGTAATTGCCGTGACTGTGGAAAGGAGATGCAGTGACTGAGGAAATGGAATGCAGTGACTGAGGGAAATGGGATGCATTGACTGAGGGAAATGGGATGCAGTGACTGGGAAATGGGATGCAGTGACAGTGGGAAATGGGATGCAGTGACTGATGGAAATGGATGCAGTGACTGAGTGAAATGGGATGCAGTGACTGAGTGAAATGCGATGCAGTGTCTGAAGGAAAGGAAATGCAGTGTCTGAGGGGTATAGGATGCTGCGACTGAGGGAAATGGGATGGAGTGTCTGACAGAAATGGGATGCAGTGTCTGACAGAAATGGGATGCAGTGTCTGAGCGAAATGGGATGCAGTGACTGAGTGAAATGGGATGCAGTGACTGAGTGAAATGGGATGCAGTGACTGAGTGAAATGGGATGCAGTGACTGAAGGAAATGGGATGCAGTGACTGAGGACAATGGGATGCAGTGACTGACGGCACTGGGATGCTGTGACTGATGGAAATTGGACGCAGTGACTGAGTGAAATGGGACGCAGTGACTGAGTGAAATGTAATTGCCGTGACTGTGGAAAGGAGATGCAGTGACTGAGGAAATGGAATGCAGTGACTGAGGGAAATGGGATGCATTGACTGAGGGAAATGGGATGCAGTGACTGGGAAATGGGATGCAGTGACAGTGGGAAATGGGATGCAGTGACTGATGGAAATGGGACGCAGTGACTGAGTGAAATGGGACGCAGTCACTGAGTGAATTGGGATGGAGTCACTGAGTGAAATGTGATGCATCACTGAGTGAAATGAGATGCAGTGTCTGATTGAAATGTGATGCAGTGACTGAGGGAAATGGGATGCAGTGACTGAGGTACTGGGAAGTAGTGACTGAGTGAAATGCGATGCAGTGACTGAGTGAAATGCGATGCAGTGACTGAGTGAAATGCGATGCACTGACTGAGTGAAATGAGATGCACTGACTGAGTGAAATGAGATGCACTGACTGTTGGAAATTGGATGCAGTGACAGAGCGACATGAGGTGCAGAGACTGAGTAAAATGAGAAGCATTGAATGCACTGTCTGTGAGATACGGGAAACAGTGACTGATGGAAATGGGATGCAGTGACTATGGTGAAGGGGATGCAGCGACTGAGTGAAATGGGATGCAGTGACTGCGTGAAAGGGGATGCAGTGACTGAGTGAAAGGGGATGCAGTGACTGAGTGAAAAGGGATGCAGTGACGGATGCAAATGGGATGCAGTGACTGAGTGAAATGGGATGCAGTGACTGAGGGAAATGGGATGCAGTGACTGAGGGAAATGGGATGCAGTGACTGAGGGAAATGAGATGCAGTGACTGAGGGAAATGAGATGCAGTGACTGAGGGAAATGAGATGCACTGACCGAGGGAAATGGGATGCAGTGACTGAGTGAAATGTGAAGCAGTCACTGAATGAAATGGGATGCACTGATTGTGTGAAATGGGATGCAGTGACTGAGGGAAAATGCGTTGCAATGACTGATGGAAATGGGATATAGTGACTGATGGAAATGGGATACAGTGACTGTGGGAAATGCGATGCAGTGACTGAGTGAATTGGAATGCAGTGACACACGGAAATGGGATGCCTTGACTGACGGAAATGTGATGCAGTGACTGATGGAAATGGGACGCAGTGACTGAGAGAAATGGGATGCAGTGACTGAAGGCAATGAGATGCAGTGTCTGAGTGAAATGGGATGCAGTGATTGTGTGAAATGGGATGCAGTGACTGATGCAAATGGGATACATTGACTGAGGGAAATGGGTTGCAGTGACTGAGGGAAATGGGATGCAGTGCCTGAGTGAAATGAGATGCAGTGTCTGTTTGAAATTGGATCCTGCGACTGAAGTTAATGGGATGCAGTGACTGAGGGTAATGGGATGCAGTGACTGAGGGTAATGGGATGCAGTGACTGAGTGAAATGGGATGTAGTGACTGAGGGAAATGGGATGCAGTGTCTGAGTGAAATGAGATGCAGTGACTGATGTAAATGGCATGCAGTGAATGAGGGAAATGGGATGCAGTGACTGACGGAAATGTGATGCAGTGTCTGTTTGAAATTGGATCCTGCGACTGAAGTTAATGGGATGCAGTGACTGAGGGTAATGGGATGCAGTGACTGAGGGCAATGGTATGCAGTGACTGAGGGAAATCGGATGCAGTGACTCGGAAATGGGATGCAGTGATTGAGTGAAACGGGATACAGTGACTGAGTGAAATGGGATTGCCGTGACTGTGGAAAGGAGTTGCAGTGACTGAGGAAATGGGACGCAGTGAGTGAGTGAAATGGGACTCAGTGACTGATGGAAAGGAGATGCAGTGACTCTGTGAAATGGGATGCAGTGACTGAGTGAAATGGGATTGCCGTGACTGTGGAAAGGGGATGCAGTGACTGAGGGAAATGAGATGCCGAGACTGAGTGAACTGGGATGCAGTGACTGATGGAAATGGAATGCAGTGACTGAGTGAAATGGGATGCAGTGACTGAGGGTAATGGGATGCAGTTACTGAGTGAAATAGGATGCAGTGACTGAGGGCAATGGGATGCAGTGACTGATGGAAATGGGACGCAGTGACTGAGTGAAATGGGACGCAGTGACTGATGGAAAGGAGATGCAGTGACTCTTTGAAATTGGATGCAGTGACTGAGTGAAATGTGATTGCCGTGACTGTCCAAAGGAGATGCAGTGACTGAGGAAATGGGACGCAGTGACTGATGGAAAGGGATGCCTTGACTGTGTGTAAAGTGAAGCCTTGAGTGAAATGGGATGCAGTGGCTGTGTGAAATGGGATGCAGTGGCTGTGTGAAATGGGATGCACTGGCTGTGTGGACATGGGATGCAGTGGCTGTGTGAACTGGGATCCTGAGACTCAAGTGAATGGGATGCCGTGTCTGTGGGGAATGGGATGCAGTGACTGTGGTGAAGGAGATGCAGTGATTGAGTGAAATGGGATGCAGTGACTGCTTCAAATAGGATGCAGTGACTGAGTGAAATGGGATGCAGTGACTGAGTGAAATGGGATGCAGTGACTGAGAGACATGGGATGCAGTGACTGAGGGACATGGGATGAAGTGACTGAGTGAAATGGGATGCAGTGATTGAGGGAAATTTGATGCAGTGAATGAGTTAAATGAGATGCAGTGACTTAGGGAAATTGGATGCAGTGACAGAGTGACATGAGCTGCAGTGTCTGATGGAAATGTGATGCAGTACCAGAGGGAAATGGGATGCGGTGACTGAGGTACAGGGAAGGAGTGACTGAGTTCATGGGGATGCAGTGCCCAAGCGGACTTGGGGTGCAGTGAGTGAGGGAAATGGGATACAGTGCCTAAGTGAAATGTGACGCGCTGACTGAGTGAAATCGGATGCAGTGACTGAGTGGAATGGGATGCTGTGACTGAGTGAAATGGGATGCTGTGACTGAGTGAAATGGGATGCTGTGACTGAGTGAAATGGGATGCTGTGACTGACTGAAATGTGATGCAGTGACTGAGTGAAATGGGATGCAGTGAATGAGTGAAATGAGATGCACTGACTGATGGAAATTGGATGCAGTGACAGAGTGACATGAGCTGCAGTCACTGAGTGAAATGAGAAGCATTGATTGCACTGTCTGTGAGATACGGGAAACAGTGACTGATGGAAATGGGATGCAGTGACTGTGGTGAAGGGGATGCAGTGACTGAGTGAAATGGAATGCAGTGACTGAGTGAAATGGGATGCAGTGACTGAGGGTAATGGGATGCAGTTACTGAGTGAAATAGGATGCAGTGACTGAGGGCAATGGGATGCAGTGACTGATGGAAATGGGACGCAGTGACTGATGGAAAGGAGATGCAGTGACTCTGTGAAATGGAATGCAGTGACTGAGTGAAATGGGATTGCCGTGACTGTGGAAAGGAGATGCAGTGACTGAGGAAATGGGACGCAGTGACTGATGGAAAGGGATGCCTTGACTGTGTGTAAAGTGAAGCATTGAGTGAAATGGGATGCAGTGGCTGTGTGAAATGGGATGCAGTGGCTGTGTGAAATGGGATGCAGTGGCTGTGTGAAATGGGATGCACTGGCTGTGTGAAATGGGATGCAGTCACTGTGTGAAATGGGATGCAGTGGCTGTGTGAACTGGGATTCTGAGACTCAAGTGAATGGGATGCCGTGTCTGTGGGGAATGGGATGCAGTGACTGTGGTGAAGGAGATGCAGTGATTGAGTGAAATGGGATGCAGTGACTGAGTGACATGGGATGCAGTGACTGAGGGACATGGGATGCAGTGACTGAGGGACATGGGATGCAGTGACTGAGGGACATGGGATGCAGTGACTGAGGGACATGGGATGCAGTGACTGAGGGACATGGGATGCAGTGACTGAGTGAAATGGGATGCAGTGATTGAGGGAAATTTGATGCAGTGAATGAGTGAAATGAGTTGCACTGACTGATGGAAATGGGATGCAGTGACAGAGTGACATGAGCTGCAGTGTCTGATGGAAATGTGATGCAGTACCAGAGCGAAATGGGATGCGGTGACTGAGGTACAGGGAAGGAGTGACTGAGTTCATGGGGATGCAGTGCCCAAGCGGACTTGGGGTGCAGTGAGTGAGGGAAATGGGATACAGTGCCTGAGTGAAATGTGACGCGCTGATTGAGTGAAATCGGATGCAGTGACTGAGTGGAATGGGATGCAGTGACTGAGTGGAATGGGATGCAGTGACTGAGTGGAATGGGATGCAGTGACTGAGTGGAATGGGATGCAGTGACTGAGTGGAATGGGATGCTGTGACTGAGTGAAATGGGATGCTGTGACTGAGTGAAATGGGATGCTGTGACTGAGTGAAATGTGATGCAGTGACTGAGTGAAATGGGATGCAGTGAATGAGTGAAATGAGTTGCACTGACTGATGGAAATTGGATGCAGTGACAGAGTGACATGAGCTGCAGTCACTGAGTGAAATGAGAAGCATTGATTGCACTGTCTGTGAGATACGGGAAACAGTGACTGATGGAAATGGGATGCAGTGACTGTGGTGAAGGGGATGCAGCGACTGAGTGAAATGGGATGCAGCGACTGAGTGAAATGGGATGCAGCGACTGAGTGAAATGGGATGCAGTGACTGAGTGAAATGGGATGCAGTGACTGAGTGAAATGCGATGCAGTGAATGAGTGAAATGAGATGAACTGACTGATGGAAATTGGATGCAGTGACAGAGTGACATGAGCTGCAGTCACTGAGTGAAATGAGATGCATTGTTTGATGGAAATGGTCTGCAGTAACTGACGGAAATGAGATGCAGTGACTGAGGGAAATTGGATGCAGTGACTGAGGGAAATGGGATGCAGTGACCGAGTGAAATGAGATGCAGTGACTGAGCAAAATGGGATGCACTATTTTTGGGAAGGAGGATGCAATCACTGATTGAAATGAGATGCAGAGACTGTGGGAAAGGAGATGCTGTGTCTATGGGAAATGGGATACATTGAGTGTCGGAAATTGAATGCAGCGTCTGTGAGATACGGGAACCAGTGACTGATGGAAATGGGATGCTGTGACTGTGGTGAAGGAGATGCAGTGATGGAGTGAATTGGGATGCAGTGACTGAGTGAAATGTGATGCAGTGACTGCGTGAATTGCGATGCAGTGACTGCATGAAATGCGATGCAGTGACTGCGTGAAATGGGATGCAGTGACTGCGTGAAATGGGATGCAGTGACTGCGTGAAATGGGACGCAGTGACTCAGTGAAATGTGATTCCATCACTGAGTGAAATATGATGCACTCACTGAGTGTACTGTGATTCAGTCACTGAGAAAACTGTGATGCAGTCACCGAGTGAAATGGGATGCAGTGGCTGAGTGAAATGGAATGCAGTGACTGACGGAAATGGGATGCAGTGACTGAGGGAAATGGGATGCAATCACTGAGTGAATTGCAATGCAAAGACTGAGGGAAAGGTGATGCTGTGACGATGGGAAATGGGATGCAGTGAGGGTGTGAAATTGAATGCAGCGTCTGAGAGATACGGGAAACAGTGACTGATGGAAATTGGACGCAGTGACTGTGGTGAAGGAGATGCAGTGATTGAGTGAAATGGGATGCAGTGACTGAGTAAAATACGATGCATTGACTGAGTGAAATGTGATGCAGTGACTGCGTGAAATGGGATGCAGTGACTGTGGTGAAGGAGATGCAGTGACTGAGGGAAATGGGATGCAGTGACAGAGTGACATGAGCTGTAGTGTCTGATCGAAATGTGATGCAGTACCTGATGGAAATGGGATGCAGTGACTGAGGTACTGGGAAGGAGTGACTGAGTTCATGGGGATGCAGTGCCCAAGCGGACTTGGGGTCCAGTGAGTGAGGGAAATGGGATACAGTGCCTGAGTGAAATGAGATGCAGTGACTGAGGGAAATGGGATGCAGTGACTGAGTGAAATGAGATGCAGTGACAGAGAGAAATGGGATGCAGTGACTGTGGGACATGGGAAGCATTGACTGAGTGAAATGCGATGCAGAGACTGAGAGAAAGGAGATGCTGTGACTATGGGAAATGGGATGCAGTGAGTGTGGGAAATTGAATGCAGCGCCTGTGAGATACGGGAAACAGTGACTGATGGAAATGGAATGCAGTGACTATGGTGAAGGAGATGCAGTGACTGAGTGAAATGGGATGCAGTGACTATGGGAAATGGGATGCCTTGACTGACGGAAATGGGATGCAGTGATTCACGGAAATTGAATGCAGCCTCAGTGAGAAACGGGATACAGTGACTGAGTGAAATGGGATGCAGTGACTGATGGAATTGGGGTGCAGTGACCACATCAGTACTGGGTGATGATCCTGGCCAGGTGTTAGATTTCAAAGTCGTTGATCACCTTGGTGATAGCGATCACAATTCTGTTATGTTTACTTCAGTGATGGAAAGGGATAGGTGTACACCACTGTGCAAGAGTTATAGCTGGCGGAAAGGCAATTACGAAGAGATTATGCAAGAGTTAGGGAGCATAGGATGGGGAAGGAAACTGCACTGGATGGGCACAATAGAAATGTGGAGCTTATTCAAGGGAAAGCTCCTGTGTGTCCTAGGTAAGTATGTACCTGTCAGGCAGGGAGTAAGCTGTAGGGTGCGGGAGCCGTGGTTTACGAAGGAAGTGGAATCTCTGGTCAAGAGGAAGAAGAATGCTTCTGTTACTTTCAGATGTGAAGGCTCAGTTAGGGTGATTGAGGGTTACAAGGTAGCCAGGAAAGACCGAAAGAGAGAGCTCAGAAGATCCAGGAGGAGACATGAGAAGTTGTTGGCGGATAGGATCAGGGTAAACCCTCAGGCTTTCTCTCGGTATTTAAGGAATTAAAGAATGACAAAAGTAAGATGAGGCCCAATCAAGGATAGTAGTGGTAAGTTGTGTGTGGAGTCAGATGAGATAGGGGAAGCGCTAAATGAATATTTTTCAACAGTATTCACTCTAGAAAACCACAATGTTGTCGAGGAGAATACAGAGATACAGGCTACTGGACTAAGTGGGATTGAGGTTCACAAGGAAGAGGTTTTTGAAATCCTACAGAGGGTGAAGATAGCTATGTCCCCTGGGCCGGATGGGATTTATCCTCGGATCCTCTGAGAATCCAGGGAGGAGATTGCCGAGCCTTTGGCATTGATCTTTAACTCATCATTGTCTACAGGAATAGTGCCAGATGACTGGAGGATAGCAATTGTGGTTCCCCTGTTCAAGAAGGGGAGTAGAGACAACCCTGGTAATTATCGGCCAGTGAGCCTTACCTCACTTGTCGGTAAAGTGTTGAAAAAGGTTATATGGGACAGGATTTACAATCATCTAGAAAAGAATAAATTGATTCGGGATAGTCAGCACGGTTTTGTGAAGGGAAGGTCGTGCTTCACAAACCTTATTGAGTTCTTTGAGAAGGTGACCAAACAGATAGATGAGAGTAAACCGGTTGATGTGGAGTATATGGATTTCAGCAAGGCGTTCGATAAGGTTCCGCATAACAGACTATTGTACAAAATGCAGAGGAATGGAATTGTGGGAGATATAGCGGTTTGGATCGGAAATTAGCTTGCTGAAAGAAGACAGAGGGTGGTAGTTGATGGGAAACGTTCATCCTGGAGACCAGTTACTGGTGGTGTACCGCAGGGGTTGGTGTTGGGTCCACTGCTGTTTGTCCTTTTTATAAATGACCTGGATGAGGGCGTAGAAGGATGGGTTAGTAAATTTGCAGACGACACTAAGATCGGTGGACTTGTGGATAGTGACAAAGGATTGGTTGCAGAGGGACATAGATAAGCTGCAGAGCTGGTCTGAGAGGTGACAAATGGAGTTTAATGCAGACAAGTGTGAGGTGATGCACTTTGGTAGGAGTAACCAGAACGCCAAGTACAGGGCTAATGGTAAGATGCTTAGTAGTATAGATGAGCAGAGAGATCTTGGTGTCCATGAACACAGATCCTTGAAAGTTGCCACCCAGGGTGACAGGGCTGTTAAGAAGGCATACAGTGTTTTAGCTTTGATTAATAGAGGGATCGAGTTCCGGAACCAAGAGGTTATGGTGAAGCTGTACAAAACTCTGGTGCGGCCGCACTTGGAGTATTGCGTACAGTTCTGGTCACCGCATTATAAGAAGGATGTGGAAGCTTTGAAAAGGGTGCAGAGGAGATTTACTAGGATGTTGCCTGGTATAGAGGGAAGGTCTTAGAATGAATGGCTGAGGGACTTGAGGCTGTTTTCATTCGAGAGAAGAAGGTTGAGAGGTGACTTAATTGAGACATATAAAATAATCAGAGGGTTAGATAGGGTGGATAGGGAGAGCCTTTTTCCTCGGATGGTGACGGCGAACACGAGGGGGCATAGCTTTAAATTGAGGGGTGAAAGATATAGGACAGATGTCAGAGGTAGTTTGTTTACTCAGAGAGTAGTAAGGGAATGGAACACTTTGCCTGCAACGGTCGTAGATTTGCCAACTTTAGGTATATTTAAGTCGCCATTGGATAAGCATATGGGCGTACATGGAATAGTGCAGGTTAGATGGGCTTGAGATCGGCATGACAGGTCGGCACAAGATCGAGGGCCGAAGGGCCTGTACTGTGCTGTAATGTTCTATGTTCTATGGCTAGCTCTCCCTGTGCTCCGTGTGATTTAACTTCCCTCTTGGAGTACCGTGAGGAACCACCTTGAACGCCTTACTGAAGCCCGTATGCGTCCATCTTTCTGCCTTCGTCAATGCTCTTGATTACTACTTTAAAAAACTCAATCAAATTACATGAGTTATGATTTCCTGTGCACATGTGTCCTCGGATCCCATGGACTGTTTCCTGTTCTAACAGTCTTCAAATGGGGGATCTTGTCAAAAGCTTTGCTGATGCCCAAGTAGACTGTATCAAATGCATTGCCCTCATGCACACACCTAGTTAGCTCTTCAATCATAGATTCATAGAGTCATACAGCACAGAATGAGGACCTTCAGTCCCAATCATCTGTACTGATCAGGTGTCCCAAACTTAACCGGTCCCATTTGCCTGTGTTTGGTATCCGTCTAAACCTTTCCTAATTGTGTACCTGTCCAAATGTCTTTTAAATACAGCAATTTTATCTGCCTCGACCACATCTGTTGGCAGCTCCTTCCATTCACGAACCCCACCCCCCCCACCCCTTGTGGAAAGTTGGTTGAAAGTCAAAGCTGTGAATGTTAGAGATTCATCAACAAACCTCTTGCTGTCAACTGAAAGAAACCAGAGCTGATAAATCTCATTAGTAAACAAAATCAGAGTTCTCCAGATTTAGTGAACATTATTTAGTAATTCCTCTTTTAATAGCTCTCACACAGTTGGCTGTCACTGAGGGGACTTCTCCTTGTACATTTCCTGCCATTAACCCAGTGCACTCTACAGGGACAGAAGACAGTGAAACTAAATAAAGAAACTCTAATTGAAAGAAAGAAGAATTATGGAAATGTCCTGCCCTCACCCCTTCTTTCCTCACAACCGCTCCCCACCCCTTTCACAAAGAACGATCAAACGAATGCTGTTGTAACATCTTACTTTGTTCCAATCCCAGTTTATTTGTTGCTGAAACAGACTTTCTTGCAATTGGTCCCTTTGCACTTAATTATTCCAATGCACCCTGCGCACCTCCCGTTTTCTATTCTCGATAAAATCAGGGTCTTCTGCTGTTTATGTTAACCGTTCATAGCACATCCTGTGCCCCTTGACCTGCATCAATTCCAAGTTCAGCAAATCCTCAATTTTAATATTAATTAATAAACTCTAGTTTCGGTTTCAAATCCCTCCACGGTCTTGAATCCCTCCCCTAATCTCTGTAATCCCCTCCAGTCTCCTAGTTTTCAGAGCTATCTACAGTCTTACACTAACTCATTCCTGAACATTTCCAGTTGTAGTTAGCTCACAGGTGGCATTGCTGTGAGCTGCCAAGGTACTAACACTGGAATTTCTTTCCTCAACCACTCTGTCCCTCAACCAGTTATTCCTCATTTCGTACACTGAGCATGAGTGACCTGCAGTGAGGTCTCAAGGAATTGGAGCCAGTTCACCAGAGGATGAAGTCACACTCCATTTCAGCTACAGGGGATTCAGATGAGAACTGCAATGGGGATGGGGTGGCCGACAGAAGAAGGATTGGTGCATTGGCAGGTTAGAAAGCCTGCCATTAATGTCACGGAGCAGGAAAGACTCTGGCTTCAATCTGGCGCAGTGTTTGGAACCCATCCACTCCAACACTGAGTTGTGGCCAACCTGATGGGAACAGTTACAGATTGAGTCATGATTGGCATCTCTGCTCCAGAAAAAGCAGAAGCTGTTGTGGTACAGTCGTGGGTGGGCCCTTCTGGAGCTAGAGTTACTCAGGATAAACACAATAAAAATCATCAGCTTTCACCTGCAGTGCCACAGTCACAGGGATCGCACTCTTTGGAGCATTAAGCAAGAAAAAGGCACCTGTAATACTGGTATGAAGGAAATAAATGAGAGCAGTTGATATTTGCATGCATTATGGCATAGATTGTTCAACATTATTGTTTTGAAATATCGATATTGTGATGGCATTTACTGTTGTTTGTAGACAAGTGGTGCAGTGGTCGTCAACAGCCAAGGAGAGGGAAGGTTCAGCCTTGTTAGTGGAATTTGATCTTACATTTACCTGTGTTACAGTTGGTCGAATGGATCACAGAAAGTCTGGCAACAAAAAAGCTGCAATGGTTACCTCCTCACTGCTTCCAACTCCTCCTCTTTCTCAGCTGGTGCCCTATCACTGGCAGCGACAGCGTACCCTCATGATGCCAAGGTTGGAGACTATCAAGAATCATGACGACACCGGCCCTTCTCTGTACTGCAGGACTGCCCCAGAGTGCTCCAGGCAGCAGAAGCAACATTGAACTACTCCAGTGGTCTGCACCATTACATTTCCTGTGGTACTTTATGCAGCCCCTCTGAGTGTGTAATACACACTCCCATATGGACCACGTCATCAAACAAAGGCTCTTGTCACCTCCTCATTACTTCAAGTTGTTCAAATGAGGATGGCAGGGCAGAATATTGAAGAATTATTACAAAGTCTTCTGTTCAGTATCCTGCTGCTCTCTGACAAGGAAAACTGAAATGTACTTGATTTTCATGTAATTTTGATTCCCATTACAGGTCCTTATGGGAACAGGAAAAATGACAAGCTGGAAAATTTTGCAAGTAATCTTTGGGCCAGCCTGGAATCTTCCCATCCTCTGGCCATGACCTTGTGACCCTGCTTGGAGGTTGTAGTTACAGTTTCAGAAGTGATCAATTCCAGTGAGGATGTCTGTACTAAGGTGAAAGCTCACGCACAGTTCTTCACGACGGGAAAAATGGCTCCATTCAGACTCTGGAGATTCAGGTATCCCACTGAGAATCGTTGTCTCCTTCATCATTCACCTTATTCCAGTCACCTGTCCTGCTCTGTGTGATTTCTGTCCATTCTCTCAGTCATGCTTGTCTGAGGGGATAGCCACTACTGTAGCCCTGTTGTTGACTTGTGCAGTATCCTCACAGTCAGGGAATGCTTCCCCATTCCTGAGAGATTTCAGCTGGCTTAAACAGCTCTGAAAACCACGAAACACTTTTACAAGAGTCAGCGGAAATCCACTTGCATCTAACCTGTAAGTAGTTGGTGATATCTCTATCCTCACTGCACTGGATTAAGAGAGGATTGTAACTGGAATACTGAGGTCAAAACATATACCATTAGCATCCAAGCAGCATTACGCATACTTCCATCAGAATGTGAATCAGATGACAGGGATTATACCTAGCACTTGGAGAACTGACAGAAACCCCAGGTTACCGTGTCAGGAAAGTTCCAGTGAATGAAGTGCCAACCGAGCACTTACCATTCGGGGGCAGTCTGTGGCTAAAACCCCACTCACTGAGAGATGCAGGCCAAACAGAGACTAGTGTCTCGCCATTGCAGGTGGTGCCACCAGGAAGGGTGGCTGATGCTGGTACTGCAATTAATCCAATGCTATTAGTGAGTCATGAACAAATTGGGGTCGTGGGAGAGGTTTTCTGGCCAGGGAATCAGGAGGTTGTAAGAAAAGGTAGTCAGGTGCTATCTGTTTGCCATCGCTACTAATATGGCATGGCGGATCAATGGTTAGCACTGCTGCCTCACAGCTCCAGGGACCCAGGTTCAATTCCAACCTCAGGTGACTGTCTGTGTGGAGTTTGCACATTCTGTATATGTCTGCATGGGTTTCCTCTGGGTGCTCCAGTTTCCTCCCACAGTCCAAAGATGTGCAGGTTAGATGGCTTGGCCATGCTAAGTTGCTAAGAGTGTCCAGGTATGTGTGGGTTAGGTGGGTTATAGTGGAATGGGTGTGGGTGGAATGCTGCAAAGGTCAATGTTGGGTCAAAGGGTCTGATTGTACACTGTAGGGATTCTATAATTAAGAGTTTTACTTCTCAAACTTTCTGTGTGATATTTGTTCAGCCTCAGTTATTAATTGCCCACTCAGGGGAGTAAAGACCATTTACCAGCCTTCCCAATCGAGACTGCATCAGGGTAAAACTTGAAAGACAGTCAGGTCCGTACTTACACTCTCCAGCTCAAACCCCGCATAAAGAGAGGGGTGTTAAATTCTACCCGTCATGTACAAAATCCAGCACCTACGTGATTGCCTGCAAAAATGCCATCCATCACTGCCCACAACAGAAGAGTGAACCTGGCAGAAACGCAGAATTGCTGCAACGCAGAAGGAAGACATTCAGCCCATCATACTTGCCAAGCTCTCTGAGCACTCTAATTTAAGGCCAATCTTCTACCTTTTTCCAAAAACCCTGCATGTATTTTTTTTTCTGTTTAAGTAACCATCCCTCTTGCGTGCCTTCGCCGAATCTGCCACCACCACATTTCCGGGCAGTGGATTCCAGGCCCAGATCACTCACTGGCTGAATAAAGTATTTTTTCTCACTGCCCATTTGCTTCTTTTGTTAGCATCTTTGAAACTGTGCCCTCTGGTTCTAGATTCATTTTAGGAGTGGGAACATTTTATTCCTAGATAACAAGGTGTAGAACTGGATGAAGAGCTTTCTGAACTTTCGTCAGAAAAATGAAGAAGGGTCTAGGCCTGAAATGTCAGCCTTCCTGCTCCTCTGATGCTGCTGGGCCTGCTGCGTTCATCCAGCTCAGCACCTTGTTATCTCAGATTCCCCAGCATCTGCAGGTCCGACTATCTCTGAAGCATTTTATTCCTATCTGCTTTCTCCTGAGCACTCATGGTTTTGGAAAGTTTCTATCAAGTTTCCAAGGAAAGCAGTCCCAGTACCTTGAAAAAATCCTCATAACTGAGTTTCTCATCCCTGAGAATCATTCTCATAAATGGAGGCGTTGTGACAACATCACTGGACTAGTAATCCGGAGATTCAGGTAATCAGAATCAACTTTCACCATGACGCATGTTTGAATCCAATTTCAATTTAAAAACAACACCCAGGAATGAAAGTCTAATGGCGCCCATGAAATGGACCAACGACTGTGCTGTACATTTCTATGACTCTATGTCTCATAACAGGTCGCAGTACATTGGAGTTTTGTGTCATCTGCACAGTACAATGTTGTCCCCTGCACACCCAAGCCTAGATCATTTATGTCCGTATCAGGAAAGCAAGGGTCTCAATACCAGCCTCAGGGGAACTCCACAACAAACATCCTCTCAATCAGAAAAACACCCATCACACTCTCTTTCTTGTGATCAGAGATAATGGGAACTGCAGATGCTGGAGAATCCAGGATAACAAAGTGTGTAGCTGGATGAACACAGCAGGCTGAGCAGCATCTCAGGAGCACAGCAGCTGACGTCAGCTTTGGTGCTCCTGAGATGCTGCTTGGCCTGCTGTGTTCATCCAGCTACACACTTTGTTATATTACACTCTCTTTCTTATCCCTCAGACAATTTTGGATCCCTTTCATTCTGAGATTTTCTTCAAAAATTGTACAAAATGCTTTTGGATAGCCCATGCACAGCACAACAGCATCTTTGTCCTTTTCAACCTTCTCTGTTACCTGCGCCTATCTCAAGCATCCAAATGATGTGGGCAAGTGGATACTGACGTTATTGGATCTTAAGACACGGAAAATAACTCATTGATAATGTGGTATCCCAAATTAGAACCATCAGAGGTTTACATGTCAGTGATAATTTACACACATGAGAGGGGTGCAGACACTTAGAGCCATTCAGCCGCTAGGTGAAAACATTTCCGAGTTAATTGCCACCCTGCGCAGAGTGCACATACAAATCTTGATGACAAGCATGACCCCAAGTCAGACAGCATCATTAGCATTGCTTCCAGATTAAAAATAACCCCGGGAGAACAAGACACTGCCTTTCAGACAGGTGTGGAGATAATTCCCAAATAACTAGCTTGATCCCAGACCACAGATGGGATGTCCAATTATGGATTGACCAGATAAGGAACCAGCCAGGGTGCTCAATGATAACTGGTTAACATGGCGGGGAAGGGAGTGAAAAAATAACGAGACGTGCTAATCGGAATTGAGCTGTATTTGTGTGTTAAGTATAATTGAAGGGGCGTAAGAAGTGGGAGAGGGCTGTGGTGGCGGGTGGAATGATTGATGGAAGCCGCATTTGCTTCTTGTCCAAGTTTAATTCACTTCCGGAGACGCCGGTATTATTTTCAAATTGGCGCTATTTGCAGCGTAAAATTGCAATCGCCAAATGTTATGCTGACTCCTGAGACAGCAGGTTGGCAACCCCCAGTGAAAAGGGACCAGGTACCAACGCTGCATCACCTTGCGGTTCTTAATCCAGGATGATAGAGAGTTTGGAACAGTCCCGGCCAAGTTGAAGTTACAGCATCCATTTCCATCAGTTAATATTGTGACGAGCATAATGTTTAAATGTGCAGTTTCACCTGTTCAATTCTTGTCTATCGACCAATAAATACAGATATTGCAATGGTGGGAAGGATTAGCGGGATGTTAGAAAGCAAAGCGGTGTTATTTTCAGAAAATGGTTACAAACCAGAGATTTTAAAAGGATTAGTTCCACCCCTTTCCCACCCCACCCCACCCCCAACACGCACTCTTTGGTAGGGGTTTCCTTTAAGAGCGCTTCCAGAAATAAACCTGCCTTGGCCCAGGATCTGTCCTATTTGGTATGAGAGGGATGTGATGATTTGGCTCCTGTACAATCTTCCTCCGCCATGCGGCAGGGTAGGAGCATTGAAAGCAGATCTCAGCTCTTGTGGAGAAAGAGAGAGAGAGAGAGCGAGCGTGAGGCAGCGGCTGCGAAACGCGATGGGGGTGAGGACGGACTGAAGAACCATGGCATCGCCGCTGTGCACTTAGTGCAGCCACCAGGCTCTCGCGGGAGGACAGCAAGGAGAATTTTGTGTTGTCCTTTTTATTTGCAATAATCCGGGGTGGGGAAGGGGAGAGAGAGCTGAGATAATGGGAACTGCAGATGCTGGAGAATTCCAAGATAATAAAATGTGAGGCTGGATGAACACAGCAGGCCAAGCAGCATCTCAGGAGCACACAAGCTGACGTTTCGGGCCTAGACCCTTCATCAGAGAGGGGGATGGGGAGAGGGAACTGGAATAAACAGGGAGAGAGGGAGAGGCGGACCGAAGATGGAGAGTAAAGAAGATAGGTGGGGAGGAGAGTATAGGTGGGGAGGTAGGGAGGGGATAGGTCAGTCCAGGGAAGACGGACAGGTCAAGGAGGTGGGATGAGGTTAGTAGGTCGATGGAGGTGCGGCTTGTCGGGGGGAGGAAGGGATGGGTGAGAGGAAGAACCGGTTAGGGAGGCAGAGACAGGTTGGACTGGTTTTGGGATGCAGTGGGTGGGGGGGAAGAGCTGGGCTGGTTGTGAGGTGCAGTGGGGGGAGGGGACGAACTGGGCTGGTTTAGGGATGCTGAATCTCCCCTTCCCCCACCGCATCCCTAAACCAGCCCAGTTCGTCCCCTCCCCCCACTGCACCACACAACCAGCCCAGCTCTTCCCCTCCACCCACTGCATCCCAAAACCAGTCCAACCTGTCTCTGCCTCCCTAACCTGTTCTTCCTCTCAGCCATCCCTTCCTCCCACCCCAAGCCGCACCCCCATCTACCGACTAACCTCATCCCACCTCCTTGACCTGTCCGTCTTCCCTGGACTTACCTTTTCTCTCCTCTCCACCTTCGGTCCGCCTCCCCCTCTCTCCCTATTTATTCCAGTTCCCTCTCCCCGTCCCCCTCTCTGATGAAGGGTCTAGGCCCGAAACGTCAGCTTTTGTGCTCCTGAGATGCTGCTTGGCCTGCTGTGCTCATCCAGCCTCACATTTTATTATTTTAGGAGAGAGAGCTGTTTTGGTTTGTGATACAAGAGACGAGGCTGTCTATGCCTTTCACCCATCGGTAGCTCTCCTCCTGTCCCTGCCTCTATGCACACACTCTGCCAGGCATAGTCTTCCTCCCTCTGTGTGTGTGTGTGTGTGTGTGTGTCTCTCTCTCGCTTCAGCTCCTAAAACCTAAGATGCATCGGATATAAAAACACGCACATAAACACACACACATCAACAAGCCATGGAGAAAGATCAGGAATTACTGCAAGCTGTCAAAACCGAAGATGTAGCTGCAATGCAGAAGCTGTTGCAAAGGCCGAAACAAGGCAAAGCGAGTGAGTACCCTTTACACACCGTTCCATTGGCTGATGTGAATGTGCCTGCGTTTTTTTGTGTGTGTGTGTTTTGCAAATGTCCTGTTATTGTGGAGTAGGAGGGGAGGGAGTTTGGTCTGTTGTTCAATATGGGCTCTCATATCTTGACCGATGCTGTTCGTGACTCTTGATACAGTGCAATCGGTGGGAATGTAGCATTAGCCTGAATAGTGCGTTCTCTCTCCCTCAGACAGCTCCCCTGCATCCCTTAGCTTCACAAGCCGGCGCTTTCTGCTCCTAACAGCGCAGATTGGACGTTGAGGATAGATAAGGTCAATACTGGGAATCCTAGATTCCCTATCAACCGGGCAAGAGATTGCAGATGGTTTGTAGCGAATCCACGGTTGAGATACAACGCACAGAATCAGTTCGTATAAGGGGAAAGGTGGTTCTGGAGGTTTGCACTGTTCTGTTTCGGCAAAAAAAGTGCCCGACCAGAGAATATCAGGCCAGTGACTAAGATGGTTAAACAGCTAATTCTCGTGGAAAGCTGTCAAGAAGGTAATAGCTCAGAGTCTCGCTTCTGAGGAAGTGCAAACTGGAGATCTTGTTTGACCCACTCTGTGCAGGTTGTTGTTGCTGTGTTGCAAAGAGAGCCTGGAGACGTGAGGGGGGACTTGGATGTGACAAATGCAGTGACTCCACACCCGGGCAGTGGTTTGGCAACATGATTCGGACCCCGTTAGCTTGCAGCCCTCTGACGCTGTTCCCTTACTGCCGGATGCTCACTGGCTCGCACGCCCCAAACAACCGGGGCTATTTTAAATTTAACCCCTTGATTGATGGGCTGACAAGTGCCTGTTGATGACAAAGCAATAGATGCTGCAGATCTGGTAATTCG
This sequence comes from Stegostoma tigrinum, assembly GCF_030684315.1. Taxonomy (NCBI): domain Eukaryota; kingdom Metazoa; phylum Chordata; class Chondrichthyes; order Orectolobiformes; family Stegostomatidae; genus Stegostoma; species Stegostoma tigrinum. The sequence continues at coordinate 15,499 of NW_026728159.1, read as the reverse complement.
AAGCAGTTTTGCTGGGAGACGCTTTAATTGATAGATTTCAATTCTAAAATTAACCAGGATTAAACGGGGGAGACCTCGAGCTGGCTGATCTATGATGTAGTAATAACAGTATTTTCGGAAAGATTGTCTGAGACGCAGGAGTGATGTCTCTCCCAGCTATCCTGGCTGCAAGGAGGAGGAAAAGGCAACCCTTTCCGAACAAGGCCCAGTGAGGATTTCTGAAACATTTATGTATCGCTTAACTGGAAACTTGATAATGTACGCCACAATGTGGGAGGGGGAATCTTATTCAGTTCTATATTTGCCTAAAGCTTCACTCCAGATATTTTGTTAAAAATAAAAGAATAATGGGATTTGAAGGGTACACTGTGAGTAAATCGTGGGAAAATGTTAATTTATTTTGATGTGACTTGCTCCTACATGAGTAAAACATATTGTGATTAAGGATGATGGAATAAACTAAAAGCATTATTTGCCAGGATGAGATTCTGTCATAGTCTGGAGATGCGCTGCTCTGCTATCCAGTTATGAAGAGCTGCTGTAGTTGTGTTCTACAAGACTCCAATTGTTGGATGCAGTGGAAGTCTTTCAGGAGAAGACACCATGTCCCTTTAAAAATAGTTTCTTACTGATGTATCATGTCACACACAGTACTTTGATTTGTAATTTTCTGGCTTATTCTCTGGTGTTGAGAACCTTTGTGGGTTGACTCTCCCTTTGACCTCATGATCCCTGTTGAGTTTAGATTTTGAATGCGTGGCCTGTGCATTTGTTGGATTTCTCTCTATTGGTTCTCTAAGTTCACTGACTGAATGCAACACTGTATCAATGTTTACCAATAATGATCATATCTGTGATGATGATGCTATTTTCCTTGGGACAGATAATGAAACTCTCCATGCTTCACAAAGTCTGTCTTCGTGTCTATTGGTGCTCCATAATTGGTGACCATGCCTTCAGCTGACAATGCCTTAAGCTCTGGAATTTCTTCCATAAACCTCACCACTCCTTTACCACCCCGCCCCCCCGACCATGTTCTCCTTTACATTATTGGTTATAAAATACCAGAGCGGTGACTTGTGTTGATATTGCCAGTGTCACGTTTGATTAGATCATTCCTCCTATGAAATATTGTGAGACATTTTACTTTTACCAATGCAAGATGCATACATGCTGTTGTTATTAGACAATAAATCGAGGTGGGAGGGTGCGGTATCATTGGGTTTTAAATGGCTGGAGAGGCCTAACGCCAAATACCCAGCAGGTAGCTATGTTGGGGCTGGGTTTGAGGGTGGGGTGGCAGATGGTGACTGTCTCTTCTAAATTAGCCCATGCTCCCATTTGAGGATCATATGTAATGCCTTGCTTATCACCAGTCTTCAAAATTCTGACAACACCCCAACTCCCCAACATATCCTCACTAGGGCCTACCAATTCTTCTCACTTGGTGAGCTGAATCTGGAACAATTGTCCAAGTCCCAAGTGCAATACCAGTAATGACCACGTCTTCTGGTGGTGCTGCTGGTACAGTGCTGGAATGCTGCCAATCTCTTACTGGCCTGAATCTCTCTGAGGCAGGACATCTTCATGTGTAAGCGGAGCAATCAACCCATCAGATGGTTGCAGAGCTTGGCAGACTTCCCCACCTCTGTGCTTTTAGTCAAAGAAGTGGGGAACCCAGAGTCTTGTGTCATTCAGCCCTGAGGCAGTTGACCCTTACTTGCCTTCTGAAGTAGTATAGCAAATAGTTCATAAAAATGGGCAATAAAATGGTGACTTTGCCAGCATAATCCACATAATTAGAACTTTTCTTTATTAAATTGGGAACTCTGTGTGGTGTGTGCAATGCTCATGGAAGTACAGATCCTGGCTAAGCCCAGTGTTCTGTCTCCACCTCCCATGATAATACGAGGTACTGACTGATTGGTTTCTTGGCTGAGACTGTGGCCACTTACTTTGCAGCCAAAAACACGAAGCAGTGTTTTTAGGAGAGGATGGGACAAAATATTTAGAAGAGTGTCGAGAGGGTCCATAAAGTTTTGCAACTGAAGATATAAAAGCTGCTAGAGTTTAAAAATAACTTGGATCTGTATTTGAACTAACATTAATGTCGAGGGCCAAGAGCTGGAAAACAGGATTCAACTTGATAATTTTAATTTGGCTGGCAAAGATGCGCTGGGCCAAATGCTCTCCTTCCATTGCTGCAAATTTCCACGATACTCCAAAATCATGTCAAAGATTTCTGCAGAAGGGTCTTGGCTTGAAACATCAGCCTTCCTGCTCCTCTGATGTTGCTTGGCCTGCTGTGTACATCCAGCTCTACACCTTGTTATCTCTATTGTAGAGCATCTATGTGTCCCACTGTTATTTTACTATCATGCCAGATGTGTAGTACGTGATTTGTCTGCAAGTTGGTGTGACAAATTAAAATGATGAGACATTTTTATTCTTTTAATGATAAAACTCAAAATTCCAACTGCACCTATGTCAACTCCTGTGCTGTGACATGTCTTTACAGATTGAAAGGTGCATTTTATTTCAGTTGGGATGATTCTTGGATTTCTGCCAGAATTCAGCAGTTTGAGGTTTGCTGTGACAATTCCATGCCTTTTGACCTTCAACACAATCACAGTGAAAATGACGTGGAAATTACAAGATGGATACTGTGTGTGTGTGTGTGTGTGTGTGTGTGTGTGTGTGTGTGTGTGTGTGTGTGTGTGTGTGTGTGTGTGTGTACCTTGTGATATTTGATATAATCATTTGATATAATCACTGGCGTTACTTTGGAGAGGTTTTGGTCTCCCCTTTGAATGTTGAAGTAGAATGTAAAGCTCTTCCAGAAGTTTCGCTAATGACATAGAGCATCAGTCTGATGAAAACCTACCTCTTCCCCTTGCTACTATCTACTTGTTATTGCAGTATCAGTTTCTGAGACATGCCTTAGAATCCATTAAAGACGTGAATAAAGGCAAACAGTTGCCACTCACTCTAACCAACGTTTTTGTATAAAGATTTTACCCTCTACATGGACATGAGTCTTAATCCCATGTGCCCACTCTGTTCCAGTGAATGCTTTATTCATCCTTACTTTGACCACTTGCTTAACCTATTCCTAAATATTGACTTGGCTGCCTGTTCAGTCATTAATTCTGGTTGCACATTTTGAACTCTATGTGTTTGATGCAGCAGTTGGAAACAAGGGCTTGTGCTGCTTTAGTTATACCATCAATAGAGACTTTAAATAGTCATTAAAGAAAGGAAGAACTGGCACTGAATAAATTACCTGGGGTTTTTTTGTATGCATTCTTAGAATGGAGCTGCTGCTGGCTGGCCAGTATTTATTGCCCACTCATAGCTGCCCTTGACAAGGTGTTGGTGAGCTGCCTTCTTGAACCATGGCTTGGAGGGCAACTTGCAGGTGGTGGTATTCCCATAAATTTGCTGCCCTTATCCTTCTAGATGGTAGTATTTATGAAAGTGTTGGTTTCTAAAGAGCCTTGGTGAATTTATGCAGGGGATTTTGTAGATGATGTGCACAGCTGCTACTTCCCATCACTGGTGGAGGGAATGAATTTTTCTCGCTGTTGCTTTGTTAACTGTAGCAGCTTGCTGTGCCTAAATTGACTGCTGCATTTCCTGACATTGCAATAGTGACTACACTTCCAAAATATGAATACTGCTGAGAAAAGGCATATTTTGCTCCAGTTTTTCAACTTGCACTTAACAGGACAATTCACATCAAATACAATGTAAAAGGATCAACTATTATAGTAAATAAGAAGTGAGTCCTGGTGTTTTCCCTGTGGAAACACCTCAGAGTCCACTGTAATTGCTTTATTCATCTTTACTTCAACCATTTGCTGTACCTGTTCCTAAATATTGATGTGGTTCCACTTCCAAATGAATCAGCACTCTCTTTGTGTACAGCTTTTCCCTTCACTTCTTGCAAATTGCCCCAATAAGTGCAAGATGAAAAGGATAAACAAAATGTATTTTTTTCAAGTTCTGTATTACCAACTGATGACTGCCAAAATACTTCATTGGCTGTAAAGTGCTTTGGAATGTCCTGAGGCCATGAAAGGGAAGAAAGAGAAGGCTTTCTTTCTTAACATTGTGCATTTCACAGCTTTAGGATATCCCAAACAACTTCTGGCCAAGAGAATAGTTGAGAATTGGAGTCACTGTCGTAATGTGGAAACACGGCAGTCCATTTGTGCACAGTGAGATCTCACAAACGGCAACATCACAGTGACCAGAAAACCCCTTCAGTAATATCAGTTCAGAGCTTAGTATTGACCAAAACACCAGGATAACTCTGCTTGACAACAGAGGCATGACATTACCTGAGAGGGAATACGAGTATTTAACAACGAGACACCTGAAGCCACAATTTCAATGGGTAGAGTGTTGGTTCGAATGGTATCATCCAAAGGTCAGCACCTCCAACAATGGAGCACTGGGTATGTTAGCCTAGATTTTCTTCTCAGGTCGAAAGATCCTGACTTGAACAATGACATTCTGTCTTAACGGTTGGAGTGAAACCCACTGAGCTGCAGCTAATATAGAACATAGAACATAGAACATAGAACAGTACAGCACAGAACAGGCCCTTCAGCCCACAATGTTGTGCCGACCATTGATCCTCATGTATGCACCCTCAAATTTCTGTGACCATATACATGTCCAGCAGTCTCTTAAATGACCCCAATGACCTTGCTTCCACAACTGCTGCTGGCAACGCATTCCATGCTCTCACAACTCTCTGCGTAAAGAACCTGCCTCTGACATCCCCTCTATACTTTCCACCAACCAGCTTAAAACTATGACCCCTCATGCTCGCCATTTCTGCCCTGGGAAATAGTCTCTGGCTATCAACTCTATCTATGCCTCTCATTATCTTGTATACCTCAATTAGATCCCCTCTCCTCCTTTTCTCCAATGAAAAGAGACCGAGCTCAGTCAACCTCTCTTCATAAGATAAGCCCTCCAGTCCAGGCAGCATCCTGGTAAACCTCCTCTGAACCCTCTCCAAAGCATCCACATCTTTCCTATAATAGGGCGCCCAGAACTGGACGCAGTATTCCAAGTGCGGTCTAACCAAAGTTTTATAGAGCTGCAACAAGATCTCACGACTCTTAAACTCAATCCCCCTGTTAATGAAAGCCAAAACACCATATGCTTTCTTAACAACCCTGTCCACTTGGGTGGCCATTTTAAGGGATCTATGTATCTGCACACCAAGATCCCTCTGTTCCTCCACACTGCCAAGAATCCTATCGTTAATCCTGTACTCAGCTTTCAAATTCGACCTTCCAAAATGCATCACCTCGCATTTACCCAGGTTGAACTCCATCTGCCACCTCTCAGCCCATCTCTGCATCCTGTCAATGTCCCGCTGCAGCCTACAACAGCCCTCTACACTGTCAACGACACCTCCGACCTTTGTGTCGTCTGCAAACTTGCTGACCCATCCTTCAATCCCCTCATCCAAGTCATGAATAAAAATTACAAACAGTAGAGGCCCAAGGACAGAGCCCTGTGGAACCCCACTCACCACTGACTTCCAGGCAGAATATTTTCCTTCTACTACCACTCGCTGTCTTCTGTTGGCCAGCCAATTCTGTATCCAAGCAGCTAAGTTCCCCTGTATCCCATTCCTCCTGACCTTCTGAATGAGCCTACCATGGGGAACCTTATCAAATGCCTTACTGAAATCCGTATACACCACATCCACAGCTCGACCCTCATCAACTTTTCTAGTCACATCCTCAAAAAACTCGATAAGGTTTGTAAGGCATGACCTACCCCTCACAAAGCCGTGTTGACTGTATTTGATCAAGCCATGCTCTTCCAGATGGTCATAAATCTTATCCCTCAGAATCCTTTCTAACACCTTGCAGACGACAGACGTGAGACTTACTGGTCTATAATTGCCGGGGATTTCCCTATTTCCTTTCTTGAAGAGAGGAATTACATTTGCCTCTCTCCAGTCCTCAGGTACGACTCCAGTGGAGAGCGAGGATGCAAAGATCTTCGCAAGTGGCGAAGCAATTGCATTTCTCGCTTCCCAAAGCAGCCGAGGACAAATCTGGTCCTGGCCTGGCGACTTGTCAATGTTAATGTTTGACAAAATTTTCAGCACATCAGCTTCCTCTATCTCTATCCATTCCAGCATGCACACCTGCTCTTCAAAGGGTTCATATCCAATGATTGATCTGTATAGTGAGTGAAAGGAAAATGGTGTAAACACCACACTGTGCAGCCTGCTCTCATTCACTCACTCGGAGCAAATTTTCAGAAACTTGCCAGTAGATAGTGAGTGCACCTTCTTATTAAGCTGCTGCTTGTAGCCGCTCCTGCCAGGAGACCTGCTGTCATGGTGTGCCAATTCTGTCTGTCTTATGCCACCCTCATACATCGGTTGTGGTTTGTTGGCAGCCATTCTGTGACACCACTCTGTGACCTGTTCCTGGGAAGATAGGGTTCTCCTGTGAGGAAAGGTTGGATCTGTACCAGTTGGAACTTAGAAGAATGAGAATTGATCCTATGGCAATATATAAAATCCTGAGGGGACTTGATACATTGTGTACAGGGAAAATGCTTCCTCTCGTGAGGGAATCTCAAAAAAGGGGGTACAATTTAAGAACAGGAGGTCTTCTTTCTATGATGGAGACAAGGAGGATTTCCATCAGAGGGGTATGGGCCTGTGGAATTCTCTTCCCCAAAAAGTATTGGCGGCTGTACCATTGACTTTATTCTAGGTTGAGTTAGATGGTTTTTTGATAGATGTGGGAGACGAGGGCTTGGGGAAAAGGGACAGAGGGGCTTGAGTCCACAAGCAGATCAGCCACTGGATGGTGGAGCAGAGTTAAAGGGCTGAATGGCTTTCTGTTGCTCTCAAATGACATGTTCCTATATTCCGTTCTAACATCCATCATCCAACTGCACATAGGTTGACCCCTCTTCCTGCTGCTGTCCAGAATCTCTTAGCTTGTAAGCTCAGATCAAATAGCCAAAATTGTGACTCTTTTTTTCTGGGTGTCACTTATTAAACTTGGAGAGAGGAAAAAGGAGTATATGAGTACCTTTTGTTCTTCTCATTTTAGATTCAATCTTTTTATAATATTTCTGAGAACTGCTTGAGAAACAGAGTCATAGAATCATACAGCATGGAAACAGACTCTTCAGTCAAACCAGCCCGTGCCAAACATTTTTTCGAGCTAAACTAGTCCCACCTGCCTGCTCCTGGTCCATAACTCTCCAAATCTTTCCTGTTCATGTACGATTCTAAGTGTCTTTTAAGTGTTATAGCATCTAACTCAGGAAATGAATAGTTTTTTTGTGGGTGCATGTGGAATGTACTGTATCATGGTGAGGGAAAGTAAAAGGTGTATTCAGATTGAGGAAATGAATGCTGGCCTGAACAGAATTGGTTGCTTTGTATGGCCTTATTGATTTTGCTTGCCTCTCGTACCTTGTCGTAAAACTGCTTATAACTTCAAGGAAGGCGAATAGCAATTGCTGTGGGTTTTGCAGAACACATTGTAAGTACATACAGATTTATTTTTTAAAAAAGCTATTAAACCAAAGAAATGGAATTGCACAATAAATCAGAAAGTAACGTGGCAGCCTAGCTGCTTGTTGAAGCACTTAGACTTTGTATAGATGGCTTTGTGCTTTGCCATCCACTTTCCACAATGGTTAAAATCATAAAATTGTACAGCACAGAATGAGTGCATTCAATCCATTATGCCTGGGTTGACTGGCGGAAAGAGATTTCTGATCTGCCCCACTTGCCAGTCTTTTCTCTGCACCACTGCAAATATTTCCCATTTTAAACTACTTCATTCCTCCTGCCTCAGAGCATCTTGCTTTCATTGTGCTGCTTGGGTTGGCCTAGAAACACAATTGGCAAAGTGGGTGGCAAGAGAGGTGATTCATTCTGAATGCCTCTTTTTAAAATATTATTTATTTCTTGAATGTGGGCATCACTGATACGGGGCCAGCATTAATTGCTCATGAGCAGATGCTCCTGAGCTGCCTTCCAAAACCACAGTATTCCCAAAGCGATGATAAGGAGGGAGCTGCAGAATTCTCAATCAGTAAAGATGATGGAATGGCAACATTTTCATGTCAGGATTGTGTGTACATCCGAAGATTGGAGGGAAACTGAGAAGTGATGCCCCCATGTGCCTGCTGTCCTTGCCCTGCTGGTTGGTAGATGTTGTGGGTTCTGGAGAAACCTTTGAAGAAATGTTGTTGCGTTACTACACTGTATCTTGTAGATTCCAGTTGGAGCATCCACTTTAAGGCATCTACTTGCATCCTCATTCGAGATTCTCTATTCTGAGGGTAAGGAGCCACTTACTATGCTAGTATTGTATGGTGCTGACTGTTTACAAGCTGCCAATCAAGATGAAGTCATGGAGAAAAGAAATAGCTGTGATGTGAAGGTACATGACAGATTCCATTGTTACTGTATTGGCTTAGTAGAAATATCACCATTGAGTCAAAAGGTTGTGGATTCAAGTCACACAGCTGGAGAGTATCAGAGAGGGTGAGTGAAGAAGGGTGTTCCTCATGACTGGAGATTGCAGAACCAAAGGTCACAGACTAAGGATGCACAGTAGAACGAAGATGAGGAGAAATGTCTTCGCCAAGAGAATGGTGAGCCAGTGGAATTTTCTATCATTGAATATTTTTAAGACAGAGTTAGATATTGTTCTTCGAGCTAAAGAGATCAAAGAATATGGGGAGAAAGCAGGAACAGCAATGAGCAGGCATGCTCATATTTTATGGTGGAGCAGGCTCAAGAACTGAATGGCCTACTCCCAGTCCAATTTTCTCTGTTTCTATGTTAAATTGGGAAAGGGGAATGGATAATCCGGTAGTTAATTAATTATTGCTTTAAGCATAAAATTAAACTGAACATTTATAACTCACTGACCTAGTTCCAAACGCACATAAATAGGATTCAGACTTGATTGATATTCCCCAATAAGGACAAACCAAAGTGCTTTGAAACAGACAAAGTGTAGTCACTGCTGTAACATAGAGAATGTATTTGCATAAGTTCCTACAAACAGTAAATTTACTTGCATGAGCTCCCACAAACTGTAATGTGATAATGACCTGATAATCACTTTTAGCAATGTTGATAGTGAGATCTCACCTGTTTTTCCTCTAAAGAATACCATGTGATTTTTTTTACTTCCACCTGGGAGAGCAAACAAAGGTACAGATTTATCACCAATGCAGCACAGCAGGACAAGAAATGAGAATTGTTACGATTCCAGCTGCTTCAGCAAGTGGAATAGTCAAACCCCAGAATAAAACCTGCCTCGCTAGATCTTTTTCCCCTTTGTCAAACCTTGTGGTCTTTCACTGAAACATAAGCACATCAGACTACAGATTAGATTTTACCAATAAAACAGAAGTTTATTACATTGAAGAAATAAAATAAACCAAAATATCAAATATAGCAGTTTCAAAAATTTCAGAACACATTGCAAAAGAAAGTTACCCATGAGAACTTTCCCCTTGACTACTCTCAAACTTAAAGCTTAGCCTTCCTCAGTATTTTCATAGTCTGCAGAATTCTAACAAAATACTTTAACTGTTCTAAACAAGAGATAGAAGTTACAGAGACAGAGACTGCATTGTTTTAAATGACAAAGGAAATGCTTTTGTAAAGCGCAAAAAGTGTAGCAATGAGATAAGTACAGGAATAAAAGATGGATCCAGAAAAGGTGTGAATGCTTTCAACAGTTCCATTACCAGCAGCTTTCCAATACAGCCGAAGGCAACATGTTGCTTTATTCTGAAACCTCAGCCAAGATTGCTTCTCAGTGAATCAGTCATGAAACTCTCTGAGGAATACTACAATATGATCAGTGTTACTGCTGTGGAATGCCTACTGAATGTTTAATGTTTAACCACACATCCATAAGGCAGCCCCACAGTCAGTGCACCATCCCTTTACTACCATACTACATGGGCTAGATATAGCTTTCACCTCAGTGGGCAAGAACTTAAATCCAAAAACCTTACAACTCAAGAAATAAATAGTGTTAAAAACCAAAAGAACTGTGGATGCTGTAAATAAGAGACAAAAAACAGAAGTTGCTGAAAAAGCTCAGCCGGTCTGGGCAGCATTTGTGAAGAGAAATCAAAGTTAAGGCTTCAGGTCCGGTCACCTTTCCTCTGAAATAAATAGTATTAGTCACTGATGTATAGCTGACAGTAAAATTCGGCCTTTTTCTCTCCATAAATTCTGCCAGGCCTGTTGAGTTTCTCCAGCGCTTGCTGTTATTTCAGATTTCCAGCATTCTCAGTATTACGCTTTCAATGTAGGCGTCAGCTGGCATACCCTTGGAGGTGTTTGTGTCCTGTTTAGACCTCCCCAATATGAAAACATGTATATGGACATGTGGTTATCTTAGGAAATGATGTTGAAGCATCCCCTAGGCAGGGATGTAAGATGTAGCAATTTCCCCAGATCTTTAACTCCTGCAGCGAGGCGCCAAGAAGCTTTGCCTAGATTTCGGAATGGGCTACAACACGGAAAATCTCCTATACTGTCTGTAATGAATATAGTATCCATTGTTAATCAATTCTGGAGAGGGATTCAGGAGATGAGATTTTTATGAGTAAGGCCTGTGCTCAATTGAAGTGCAAAATACTGAGTTTAAATTCCTTTCCTTGTACATTATTTTCATGTAACTGCAAAATGAATTTGAGATTTCCCATGTATACGAATGATAAACATGCAGCTCTGAAGATGTTGAAGAAATTCACTTTATTAAATAGTGCTCCCCATCAATATTTGCGAGTGAAAATGGATTCTAAAGTGAAATTTCATATCCTACTAAAACAGTGCTGTGTCCAAGGGCACAATTAACTTGTATTCAATGCTTGTCTTTGGGCAAATAATGTGTACAACAGAATCATTGGTTGTTTCCCTTCCGGATCAGAAGCACCTCTGTTAGTCCTCTTTCTCTTCTACAATGTCGAAAACTATACAGTCTGCTCCCAACAAAGTTTTTTCATTTATTCTTCTTTTGCTGGTGCTATGATTCCAGCTGCTGTTGTTACAAGCCAGGCCACATCCGAGAATGAAATCTGACTTGATTATCAATTTTTCTTCAATTTAGTGTGGCAGCCTTTCACTGAAACATAAGCACACAAAGCTGCACATTTGGTTTTAACAATAAAACAGTTCATTGCACTAAAGAAAGTAAAATACAATAAAGCAAACCAAACTAACTATATAACACAGTTTGAAAGGTTGCAAAACACAACAAAACAGCATCCCATGTACTCCCTAAAACAGTCACTTTACAGTTACTTAACAATCTGGAGCGGTTTTCTTTCTCTATCAAATCTGCATGTTAGATTTAACTGCTTCTGCTCAGTTTCTGTCCCTCAAATTGTGGGGTCTTCCTCCTTCACCATTCACACAACTGAGAGTTTAGACTTCCTCAGTGTTTTACTAATCCACACGGTTCTCCCCAGACATTCCAGCTCTGGAAGTTTCACTAACTACACCCTTTCACAAAAATAGCTTATTTCCTTAGCCCCTCTGAACAGTCTCCATTTCTAGGATAGATTATACTTGGTTCTGACCCCAGTTGAGTTGAGAGTATGACTTGGAGGGGAACTTGTAGCTGATAGAGTTGCAAACCATGTGCTGCTCATTGCTCCCCCCCAGTATCTGGAAACATACGCTGTGCCTCTAAGCTGATCAGTATTGTATCATTTATTGTGTATCCTATTGACTAGTTTGCCCTCCCCAAATGCCTTACTGCACATTCCGGCAGATTAAATTCTATTTGTCCCTTTCTGTTAACCGATCAGCCCATTGTTACTATATTCCAAGTCTGCAGCTTTCTTCCTCTTTATCAACCATGCACTCATTTTTAGTCTATCATCTGCAAATTTTTAATGGTGCCCCCTGCACTTAAGTTTGCTTCTTTGCTATCTACCATGAAAGGGAAAGGACCCAATACTGAACCCTGTGGAATCCCAATAGAAATGACCTTTCAACTACAACTACAGTGAGCATTACCCTTTGTCTGCAGTCACTGAGTTTATTTTGTTCCATTTGCTACTTTCCCTCAGATTCCATCACCACCTTCTGTTTTGACCAATTCATCATGTGTGAACTAGTCCAAAGCCACCTTGAAACCTCCGTAAGCTGCATCAAATGCTCTACTCTCCTTGACCCTCTTTAACACCAATTCAAATTGGTGCGGCATAGTGACTCTGTGGTTAGAACTGCTGACTCACAGCACCAGGGATCAGGGTTTGATTCCAGCCTCAGGAGACTGTCTGTGCGGAGTTTGCACACTCTCACCATGTCTGTGTGGGCTTCCTCCAGGTGCTCTGGTTTCCTTCCACAGTCCAAAGATGTGGAGGGTAGGTGGATTGGCCATGCTAAATTGCCTATGCGAAATTACCCATAGTGTGCAGGGACGTGTAGATTAGGTGGATTAGCCATTGGAGATGAAGGGTTACAGGGATAGGATAGGGGATGTGTTGGCTGGGACGCTGTTTGGAGGGTTGGTGTTGACTTGATGGGATGAATCGCCTGCTTGCACCCTGTAGGGATTCTATGAATCATGAAATTCAAATATAGAATCAAGTTCATCAGACACAAATGAAATCAGAAAATCCCAGAACTGCTCAGAAGGTCTGGCAGCGTCTGTGGACAGAGAAACAGAATTAATGTTTCATTAACCTGCCATCAGAAGTCCAAAGATAGGTCCATTGTGCTGAATATTTCCAGCGTGTTTTGGTCTTACTTTAGATTGCCAGCATTTGCAGTATTTTGCTGTTGTACTACCCAGACGTGATCACCCGTGAACAAATCCACACTGAGTGTATTTAATTACAAATCGGTAGTTATTAGGACAAGTGACATAAAGTATTGCCAAAAAGGCAGCTTTCAGGAGGAAAGAGTGAAAATGGAGGGGCATGGGAAGGGAATTCCAGAGATTCGGGCAGCTAAAAGTTGGAGGAGGGGTGATGGTCTAGTGATATTATCGCTGGACTGTTAATCCAGAAACCCAAGTAATGTTTTGGGGACCTGGGTTCGAAACCCACCACGGCAGATGGTAGAATTTGAATTCAAGAAATATTTGGAATTAACAATCTAATGATGGCCGTGAATCCATTGTCGATTGTTGGAAAAACCTGTCTAGGTTCACTGATGTCCTTTAGGAAAGAAAACTGCATTCCTTACCTGGTCTGCCCTACATGTGACTCCAGACCCACAGCAATGTGGTTGACTCTTAACTGCCCTCCGGGCAATAAGGGATGGGCAATAAATGCTGCCTGACCAGTGACGCCCTCATCTTGTGAATGAATCAAGAAAAATGCAACAATGTAAAATTAGACAGAGATAGAAGTTACAGAGACAGAGACTGCATTGTTTTAAATGACAAAGGAAATGCTTTTGTAAAGCACAAAAAGTGTAGCAATGAGATAAGTACAGGAATAAAAGATGGATCCAGAAAAGGTGTGAATGCTTTCAACAGTTCCATTACCAGCAGCTTTCCAATACAGCCGAAGGCAACATGTTGCTTTATTCTGAAACCTCAGCCAAGATTGCTTCTCAGTGAATCAGTCATGAAACTCTCTGAGGAATACTACAATATGATCAGTGTTACTGCTGTGGAATGCCGACTGAATGTTTAATGGATATTTTAGTCTCCTGATCAATGGATGTAACAGGGATGCTCTTGAACTCTCCTTGTTCATTCCTCAGTGGAAAATGTTGGGGAAAGAGCACAAGTTTTATACTCTATCAAATCTTCACACCTCGTAATTCTATTATTGGAGCTTCATTCTTGAGACCAGATAGAAGAATGTTTTATTAATATAGATGCTACATAGCCACTAATAAATCTAACAGGAAACTCAGGAGAAGCAACTTTGCCCAGAAAGTGGTTAAAATTTGAACCAGGAAGAGTGGCTGAAATGATAGCACAGATACTTTTAAGAGGAAGCCAGAGGAGCACATGAGGTAAAGGGGATGGCAGGGTTAAAAAGGGGTAGAAAGAATCTTGTGTGAAACATAGATAACATCATGAGCCTGTTTCTGTACTGCAAGCTCTGTTTGTTAAGCATTGACTTCAGAATTAAGCACAGTCTCTCCAGAAAAGGCGATTGTTTAGAACAGTTAAAGGAATAAGTTGTCTCAGAGTAAGGGTTATTATTTGTGAATCTTTCAGACCCCGAGTATTTTGTTTGAATTCTGCAGACTGTGAAAAAACTGAGGAAGGCTAAGCTTAAGTTTGTGAGTAGTCAAGGGGAAAGTTCTCATGGGTAACTTTCTTTTGCAATGTGTTCTGAAATTTTTGAAACTGCTATATTTGATATTTTGGTTTATTTTATTTCTTCAATGTAATAAACTTCTGTTTTATTGGTAAAATCTAATCTGTAGTCTGATGTGCTTATGTTTCAGTGAAAGACCACAAGGTTTGACAAAGGGGAAAAAGATCGAGCGAGGCAGGTTTTATTCTGGGGTTTGACTATTCCACTTGCTGAAGCAGCTGGAATCGTAACGGTTCTCATTTCTTGTCCTGCTGTGCTGCATTGGTGATAAATCTGTACGTTTCCTGGCTGTAACCGTACCAGGAAGTTCAAGAGTTCAGTGAAATGATGCTTCATTATTAGCATCAACTTCATCAGGAATACACCACACAGAAAACATTTCCCGAATTCGTAGAATGTCTTCGTGGACAAAGTTGGATCAATGGTTGTTTTAAATTTGTTCTCCACTATGGAAAGTGGAGTGTTTCTCATTCGAACTGTGTATTGTGAAATAGTGGTTATTATTTCATTAACATGAGAGTTCAATATTCCAGCCATTGGACCTTGCATTGTTTTCACTATTATTGTGGTTAACTCATGTGTTTCTGTTTAAAGTGGCATTTGATGAATGCTCGTGGACATTGTGCACAGGGAGTAAGCAATTTAAACTCCTTTAAACACTCTACATAGTCACTTAATTCGTTGCATGGGTAAACCTAATGAGAAAATATATGTACTAATTTATATTTGTGTATATAATATTTATACATATAATATTTTATATATTACATATCTATAATATTTATATGAATATATTTGTGTTGGTTGCATTACCCGAAACACTACTCGGGTAGTGTCTCCCACCCATCCTCCTCGAAGCAAAAAAAAAAGTTTCTGTGCGACAGAAGGTAACTAGTTTATTTTTTATTCTTTATTTTAAACAGTCTCTTTGGGAATTTAGAATAATGGGAACGGAGGTCAGGGCAGTTGAATGCTCCTCCTGCAGAATGTGGGAGGTAAGGGTCACCACTCGTGTCCCTGCTGACTACATCTGCGGGAAGTGCACCCAACTCCAGCTCCTTGAAAACCGCGTTAGGGAACTGGAGCTGGAGCTCACAGGGACTGGCCCCGCAGCCATGTCCCGCTCACAGCGACTGGCCCTTGCAGCCATGACCCGGTCACA
>NW_026728158.1:307500-405749 GCF_030684315.1 Stegostoma tigrinum | reverse complement strand
TGCCCCCTGACTCTCCCTAAGTGTTGGCATACTACTCATGTCTTCCACTGTGAAGACTGACGCAAAGTACTTATTAAGTCCTTCAGCTACTTCCTTATCTCCCATCACCAGCCTTCCAGCATCAATTTGGAGCGGCCCAGTGTCTACTTTTGCCTCATGTTTGTCTCTTATGTATTGAAAGAAGCTTTCACTGTGATTTCTAATATGACTAGCTAGCCTACCTTCATATTTGATCCTCTCCTTCCTTATTGCTCGTCTGTCTCCTCTGCACCTATCTTCCCCTCTGTCCATCTTCAATCTGCCTTCCCCCTCTCCCTGTTTATTTCAGAACTGTCTCCTCCTCCCTCTTTTCTGATGAAGGGTCTCTGCCCGAAATGTCAGCTTTTGTGTTCCTGAGATGCTGCTTGGCCTGCTGTGTTCATCCAGCTCCACACTTTGTTATCTTGGATTCTCCAGCATCTGCAGTTCCCATTTTCTTTTTATTTTGGGGGCAGCTGCTGTCAATACCCACCCAAACAAAAGCTTCATTTGTCATTTTCAAAATTGGTAATAGCCCACAATCTGCTGAGTGAACAAAAAAAGTACCCATTTGCCTGTGACTCTCAGATGGATTTCTTTCCGATTTATTTATTCTTTAATGAGACATAGCTGTTGCTGATTGTCCAGCATGAACTGACTTCTTGAACAGCTTCATGTTGCTGTACAGAGACCCACAATGCTGTTCCAAAAGAGATTACGAAGATTGGCCCAGTAACAACCATTCATTTCCAAATAAGTTTGTGAGTAGCTTGGAGGTGATTTTTACTGGGGTTAGTGCTACCATGTCTGATGTCCTTGCCCTTGAAGATGAGTTTTCTAAGTCTGGAAAGGTGTCTGTCAGAATAGTGGGTAAAAAATGTGGCAGTGCATCTTGTACAGGGACACATTATTGTCTCTTGGAGTTGGCTGTGGAGAGAATGGATACGGTGCCAATCAAGGGGCTGCTTTGGCCTAGACTCAAGATTGTTTTCAGTGTTGTTGGATCTGCACCGTCATTGACACACTTCTGACTTGAGAATTGGAGGAGGGCTGCAGGCTTCGGAGTGTCAGCAGTTTCTACATCAAATCGCAGAGTCGTCTTGCTTTGTCTCTGAGTCTGTGGCCCCGAGTGATATCTAAAACCAGGTCATCTCTCTTGTGAGCTTGTTATTCTAAACTGGACATTGCGCTTTCTTTACTCAGAGAGTAGTAAGGGAATGGAATGCTTTGCTTGCAACGGTAGTAGATTCGCCAACTTTCGGTACATTTAAGTCGTCATTGGATAAGCACATGGACGTACATGGAATAGTGTAGGTTAGATGGGCTTCAGATCGGCATGACAGGTCGGCACAACATCGAGGGCTGAACGGCCTGTCCTGCGCTGTAATGCTCTATGTTCTAATGGTCTCTTCATTATAGAAAAGAGGTGATTGCATTTGAGCATGTGTGGAGGACATTCATCAGGATGTTCTGAGGGAGTGAAGCATTTTAACTCGATGGAGAGTCTGGATAAGTTTGAGATAACAGGAACTGTCAATGCTGGAGTCTGAGATAACACAGCGTGGAGCTGGAGGAACACTGCAGGCCAGGCAGCATCACTGTTTTATCTGGATAAGGTTGGCTTGTTTTCTTCCGAATAGGGAAGGTTGAAGAAGGTCCTGAAAAAATGGTCTGCATTCTGATGGGTCTAGGCGAGGGAAGCAGAACGACCATTCATGGGGTGGGAGGTCGGGGCGGGGCGGGGGGGAAGAGATACATACATTTAAGCTAAAAGGCTCAGAAGGAATTTCAGGAAAGAAAAGACACCCAGAAGGTGCTGGGGGTTTGGAATTCATTGTCTGGGACTTTAGTTGAGGTGGTGGATAATCTTTTCACATTAAAGAAAAAGGGTTGGTACAGCACTTAAAATGAAATAACATTCAAGGCAACGGGCCTATTGCTAAAACATGAGCCGAATGTGAACTTAGTGTGGCTTCAGTGGTTACAGACACAATGGAATGAAGTGCTTGTTCAATTCACACAGATGATCCCTGGAATGGTAGGCTTCACCTACGATGAATGGCTAAGGATCCTGAGATTGTACTCACTACAGTTTAGAAGGTTGAGGGGAGAACTAATAAAAACTTACAAGATAATGTATGGTTTAGCAGAGGTGGACGCTAGGAGGTTGTTTCCGTTAGCAGGGGAGACGAGGACCCGTGGGCACAGCCTTAAAATTCGAGGGGTTCAATTTAAAACTGAAATCAGACGACATTTCTTCAGGCAGAAAGTGGTGGGCTTGTGGAATTCATGGCCGCAGAGTGCAGTGCAGGCCGGGATGTTGGACGCCTTCAAGGCAGAGATCGACAAATTCTTGATCTCAAAAGGAATCAAGGGCTACGCGGAGAGTGCAGGGAAGTGGTGTAAAAATGCCCATCAGCCATGATTTAAATGGTGGAGTGGACTTGATGGGGCGAATGGCCTTACCTCCACTCCTATGTCTCATGGCCTTATGGTCTAATTCTGGAGAATTCTCTTATTCTATGATTCTGGAGCAGGGGACAGTGAGTGGACAGCACAGGACAGTTCACCTAACTTCTCCTTTACCAATCTTCTATCTGCCTCCCCACTTCTCCCTATTTTTTTCAGAATCCCCTTCTCCTCCCCCATTTTTGAAGAAGGGTCTCGACCCGAAACGTCAGCTTTCTTGCTTCTCTGATGCTGCTCGGCCCGCTGTGTTCATCCAGTTCTACACCTTGTTCTCTCAGATTCTCCAGCATTGGCAAGTTCCTACTATCTCTTGAGGAAGCTTACTTGTTTTTGCACCCAAACTGTGGTGAGAATGTGGAACGCACCGACTGTGTGGGTGGTAGAGTCAGAAACCATGATAACATTGAACAAGTCTTTGATTGGGCATTTGCGATGCCAAGGCATACAAGGCTCTGGGTCGAGTGCTGGGAAATGTGATGAGAATAGTTCGGGACTTGCATCTTGTGAGGGCACATACAATTTGCTGAAGGGTCTGTTCCATTGCCATAGCACTCTATTATGCTGTCCCTCAATGATCCTATGACAAGTAAGTGAAGGTTTACAGAAACAGGCACTTTTCAAGGACAATGCCAAAAGGAAAAGTGATGCACAGTCAAAGTGCATCTAAGAATTTAACCAAGGATGAACACCATTCAAGAACTGGTATTTGTGCCAATGCACCAAACCTGCAGATGAAAATGCAGTGTCCAGTTTGATTGCAAACTGCAACAACCACCAGTTAGTAACACGATCAATGGAAATATCTGAATGCCTGTTGTTGTGATCTCAAGCATTTACCTGCGTCGAGTGAAATCCACCACCATAGTTCTGTTGCATCGGTGGCCACCTCGCAATCGGTGTTGCATAGTCAATATCATTCCTTGACAACGCTTGAAGCAAGGCATAAGCAGTGGTTTCCACAGTCATCGCAAAAGCCTATGCTGCTTCAATTGGATACGGCTTCTCGTCCTCCAACAATGGAGGCTTTCCAGGAACCAACATCACAATCTGTCATTTGAGAAAGGGATTAGCTGACAATAAAGTTTACATCATATAGATTTTTGTTTGCATTTCAACAACACAACAATGGTTTTGCTGGTCAAGATCCAGCATTATCTCACCACTGATGTCGAGAACATTCTCCATACTTCCCACTCAGTGATGGGTCCTTTTGTTTGGGAAAAATAGGCACCTTCGAATGCAAATGAATCAAGATGAGCTTTAGTTTCTCATCAGGCGACATGGCAGTTATTACAAGATGTTACGAACAAAAGGTGAAGAGGCAGATCAAACCATTCAGAGCATCAGTCTGGATGATCTTCTTGCCCTCATCCTGAGGAGGCATCACAGATCTGAACTTACACGCAATTCAAATTATTTCACGCAATGACAAGAATGAATGTTCTGGATACTGCAAATGCCATAGCACCTGGCAGCATCCCAGAAACTGTATTGGAACAATGTGTCCCAAGGTCAGCACACCAACAGTAAATGTTTTCCAGTACATTTTTAAACACTTGCGACACTCACATTTCAGAGAAAGATGACCTATCATGTAATAGTCAGACAAATTGTCCTGACCAATTATGACCTCAATGTATTCTCAATCATCAGCAAAGTAATGCAACATCTGGATGACAGTGCTGTCAAACAGTTGCACACTGAGGCTCAGTTTACTTTTCGTCATGCCACACTTCTCGCAACCTCATTCAGGATTTACCACAAATATGATCAGAGATCCTGAGCTTGAAAAGGAAGGAAAGTGCAATCTGTCATTTCCACCCTGGCAACTTCTGATTGAATGTGGTGTTCAGCAGAGGAATAGGAAGTTGAGTCAGTGGCATTCACTGGATACCTGCACTGGTTGAAGTCATGTCTTCACTTGAACCAAAGTGGAGACATGAATGTTCATTGAATATTGTCCAGGTGTCCAGCAGAATTCATGACTTTTCCAACAGTGAAGTCAACGATGAGAAAATACAGTGAGACTTGGACAATTATCAGGCTTGGCCTGACAAAGGATAAGTAACATTTGCACCATACAAGTGCTAAGCAGCAATCAGCTCCAACAAGAGCGAATATGACCATATCACAAAATTCCATGTCCTTACCATCATCCTTACATTTGTTTTAAATGTGCAAGTGTTATCCAAGCCATGCAGGGCGATGGGCCAGGTGTTGGAAATGAGGTTAGAAAAATTCAGTGCTTGTCTTTGACTGTCACAGAATCCATGAGCTTAAGAATTAATTTCTCCTGTACTGTAGACCACTGAGGTGCTTGGCTATCCACTTCATCAAGGTTAACACTGATCTAAAACTAAACCGGAACGGTTATATAATCAGCAGTAGCCAGGTCCGTTGTACAAACCGCCCTGCTGTGGGACAGGGTCAGGTAAATCCAAGTGAGTGATCGTGGTTGGAGACTCATTCGTTGGGGGCATAGTTTCTGTAGCCACATTTGAGATACCAGGGCTGTGTGTTGCCTCCCTGGTGCCAAGGTCAAGGAAATCTGTGAGTGGTTGCAACAAATTCTTAACGGGGAGGGTGAGCAGCCAGAGGCCATTGTGCACATTGGTACCAATGACGTAGGTAGAAAGAGGGATGTGATCCTGCGGACTGTGTACAAGGAGTTGGCAAAGAGGCTGAAAGGCAGGACCTAGAGGGGAATAATTTATGGGTTGCCACGAGTGCCACATGTTAGTGAGTTAAGTCAGAGAAAGATAGGTGAGATGAATGCATTGGTTAAGGAGCTGGTACTGGGGGCAGGCTTTCAGGTTCATGGATAATTGCGACCGCTTCTTGGGCAAGGGGTGACCTGTGTAAGAGGGATGGGTTGCACCTAAACTGAACGGGAACAAATACCCTCAACAGGGAGGTTTGCTAGTGCTACTTGGGAGGATTTAAAGACTGGCAGGCAGCTGGGAACCAGAGCAGCAGGTCAGCAAGTAGATGAATTGATGGCAGGTACATGCTAGGACCAATAAATCAGAAAAGAATGGCAGCCAGAGACAGGTACATGAACATGATGGCATGAACAAGCTGAAATATGTTTATTTCAGTGCAAGGAGTATTATCGGTAAGGCAGATGAGCTTAGAGCCTGGATCAGTACATGGGACTCTGATGTTGAGGCCATTACAGAGGCTTGGTTGAGACAGAGACCGGACTGGCTGCTCAATGTTCCAGGGTTTCATTGCTTTAGACAAGATAGAGGGGAAGGTAAAAGAAGGAGGTGCACTCCGAACCTGTGGGAAATGTTACATCTGCACCTCGAAAGGACATTCTGGAGGGCTTGCCCACTGAGGCAATAGAGGTAGCATTGAAAAATAAGATAGACACAATCACTCTGATCAGATTAAATTAATAGCCTGCTCCCCTGTAGCCACTGACACACTGAGGAACAAATATGTAGGCAGCTTTTGAAACGATGCAATAACTCAGAGTTGTCACAGTCAGTGAATTTCACCTCCCCGGTATTGACTGGGACTCCCTTACAACAAGAGTTTAAATGAGGCTGAATTTGTTAAGACTATCCAAGAGAGTTTCTTGACACAGTATGTGGTTAGAAGATGGGCCATACTGGACTTTGTCCTGGTCAGGTAACTGGTGAGAAGGGTGGGAAAGCATTTTGGAAATAGTGATCACAACTCCTTCAATTTTAAGATTGCTATGAAGAAGGACAAGTCAGGACCTTGGGGGAGAGTAAATTATATCAGTTTTAGGTAGGAGCTGGGGAGTGTTAATTGGGAGGAGCTGTCACATTTGCCATATGGGAATTGTTTAAAGGCCTGCTTATGAGTTTAGGATCAGGAAGGAGGAAGGACAAGGATGGCAAGGTAAAAGACCCTTGGATAATTGGGGAGGTTGTGAAGTTCGTCAAAAGGGAAAAACAAAAATATGTCAGGTTTACGAAGCTAAAATCGAACAGGGCCGACATAAAGAAAGCAGAAAAAGAAAGGCTATGAAATGACCTTGGCAAGGAGGGTTGAAGGAAATCCCAAGGCATTCTGTGCATACATCTAAAACAAGGGGATAAATAGCAAGAAGGTACGACCATTCAGGATAAAGGAGGGAACTTGTGTTTGGAAGCAGAGGATGTGGGCAAGATCCTAAATGAGTACTGTGCATCACTATTCACTCAGGCGCAGGGTATGGAGGATAGTGGGATTTGTGTGGAGCATGCGAATATGATAACAGCATTTTGAAATCAAGAAAGAGCATTAAGGTGGATAAGTCCTCAGGACCCAATGGTATCTACTCAAGGTTTTTGAGCGAGGTGAGAGAGGAGATTGTCGGGGCAGTCAGCAATATCTTTGTATCCTTGGTAGCCACTGGAGGGGTACTGGAGGATTAGCAAATTGCTAAATGTTCTTCTTCTGTTCAAGAAGGGAAATAGGGTCAATCCAGGAAACTCTCGACTGGCGAGTTTCTCATCGTTCATTGGGAAGCTATTGGAGAGAATTCTTAGGGATTGTATTTATCTGTATTTGGAACAGCATGGCCTAATTAGGGACAGTCAGCATGGCTTTGTGCAGGGCAGGTCATGTCTTCCTAACTTGACTGAATTTTTTGAGGAGGTGACGAATGTGATCAATGAAGGTAGAGCAGTGGATATTGTTTTCATGGATTTCAGCAATACTTTCAACAAGGTGCCTCATGGTAGGATCATCCAGAAAATTAAGATGCACCGAGTCCATGGTGGCTTGGATGCTTGGATTCACAACTGGCTTGCCCAGAGAAGACAGAGGCAAGTGGTGGAAAGGTGCTTTTCAGGCTGTAGATCCAGGACGATTGGTGTTCCGCAGGGATCTGTGCTGGGACCTCTGCTGTTTGTGGTCTATACAAAATGACTGAGGTGAAAATATAGATGGATGGGTTCGCAAGTTTGCAGACAATAGAATGATTGGTAGAATCGTGATGAGTGTAGACGTCATAAAAGGATACAGATCAGTTGCAGAAACTGCAAGTGGATTTTAATCCATTAAATGTGAGATGCTCCACTTTGGGAAATCAACTATTACGGAAAAATATACAGTTAATGGCACCCCTCAGTGCAGACCCCCTCAGTGCAGAATTGTTAAGGTGGGAATGCAGGTGCACTCAATCTGTTCATTGAGAACTGTCGACGTGATATCACCTCAATTTCTCTGTTCCCCGCACCAAACCCAACCTACGTCCTGCCCAACTGACTGCCCTCCACGCACTCATATCTCACCCTGACTTTGTTATTAAGCCTGCCGATAAGGTGGTGCTGCTGTGGTCTGGTGAGCTGAAGTCTATCTTGCAGAGGCTGAGCGCCAGCTCTCAGATACCTCCTCCAACTTCTCCTGGATCATGACCGCACCGGGCCATTGTATCTACTACAGTAACTGATCTTGGTCTGTCCGGTGATCTTCCCCCTCTGCTTCCAAGCTGAAAGGCCACAGCTCCCCACAGGTTGCTCCTACGCCCCCTAAAAATCCACAAATGAGACTGTCCTGGCAGACCCATTGTTTCAGCCTGTTCCTGCCCCACAGAACTCATCTCTTCCTACCTTGACTCAATCTTCTGTCCCCTGGTCCAAGCCCTGCCCACGTACATCCAGAAATACTCTGACATCTTACGCAGGTTTAAAAACATCAGTTTGCCGGTTCCAGCTGCGTCCTCTTTACCATGAACATGGAATTCCTTTACACATCCATTCCCCACCGGGAGGTTCTTCGGGCTGTCCTCTTCTACCTGGAGCAAAGAACTGAACATTCCCCTCACACCACCACCCTCCTCCACTTGGTCGACCTCATCCTCACCCTCAACAACTTCTTGTTTAACTCCTCTCATTTTCTTCGGGTAAGAGGAGCAGCTCCGGGCACCTGCATGGGCCCGAGTTATACCTGTCTCTTCACGGGGTACGTGGAACATTCCCACCCACAACACTTTCTCCGATACATCAATGATATCATCCGACTGCTTCTCTCTCTTGTCTGAAATTGGAAAACTTCATCA
Source organism: Stegostoma tigrinum (assembly GCF_030684315.1). Classification (NCBI taxonomy): domain Eukaryota; kingdom Metazoa; phylum Chordata; class Chondrichthyes; order Orectolobiformes; family Stegostomatidae; genus Stegostoma; species Stegostoma tigrinum. Next base: position 397,243 of record NW_026728158.1, on the reverse strand, counting down.
ACTTCATCAACTTAGCCTCCAATTTCCGTCCTGCCCTCACTTTCACCTGCTCTATCCCTTCCCTTCCTCAACATTTCTGCTTCCATTCCTGGGGGTAGGCTTCGCACTAATATCCATTACAAACTCTCTGACTCTCACAGCTACCTGGTCTATATATCCTCACACCCCACTTTCTGTAAAGACTCCAACCTCTTCTCTCACTTCCTCCATCTCCATCGAATATGTTCTCATGAGGCCAACATCGACAAGGGAGCCTGCAAAATGTCCACCTTCTTCCTCAACTGAGGATTCCCCGGCTCCGCGGTCAACAAGGCCCTCAACTGTGTCCAACCCAGCTCCCGCACTTTTGCCCTCACCTTTTCTCTTCCCTCCCAAGACAGCAATAAGCTTCCACTTGATCTTACCTATCAACCCACATGCCCACATCCATACAAACATCAGGCACCATTTCCACCACCACCAGCAGGATGCCGCCACCAGACACATATTCCCCTCCTCTCCCTTATCCGCCTTTACCGGAGGACCCGGAGGAAATGCAAGCAGACACGGGGAGAACGTGCAAACTTCGCACAGACGATTGCCCGAGGCTGCAATGCGAACCACTGAGCCACCGTGCTGCCCAGAATCTTGGTGGTGTGGATGAGCAGAGAGATCTCGGTGTCCATGTGTGTAGATCCCTGAAAATTGCCTCGCAGATTGATAGGCTTGTTCAAAAGGCGTACGGCGTGTTAGGTTTTATTGGTACAGAGATTGAGTTTCGGAGCCATGAGGTCATGTTGCAGCTGTACAAAACACTGGTGCAGCCGCGCTTGGAGTATTGCGTACAGTTCTGATCGCCACATTATCGGAAGGATTTAGAGGGGGTTTGTTAGGATCTTGTCTGGTGTGGAAGGAAGGTCTTATGAGGAAAAGCTTCGAGACTTGAGGCTGTTTTTGTCAGAAGAAGGTGAAGAGGCAACTTAATGGAGACATACAAGATAATCAGAGGATTAGAGAGGGTGGACAGCGACAGCCTTTTTCCTCGATGGTGATGGCGAGCACGAGTGGAGATAGGTTTAAATTGAGGTGAGATAGATATGGGACACATGTCAGAGGGAGGTTCTTTATTCAGAGAGTAGTATGGGTGCGGAATGCCCTGCCTGCAACAGGAGTAGATTGCCAAGTTTAAGGGCATTTAAATGAACATTGCTAAATATATGGATGGTAATGGAATAGTGTCAGTTAGATGGGCTTCAGGTTGGATTCACAGGTCGGCGCAACATCGAGGGCCGAAGGGCCTGTACTGCGCTGTAATGTTCTATGTTCTATGTCATAATACTTCAGTGAATTCTGGTTACCCTGCCGTAGGAAGAATGCTGTTAAACTATACAGAGTGCAAAAATAATTACAAAAGGTCATTGCCGGGACTGGAGGGTTTACGAGGAGTGGTGGATAGGCTCGGACTTTTTCCCTGGCGTATCGGAGACGAAGGGGTGACTTTCCAGAGGTGTAAAAAATCATGATGGGCATTGATAAGGGGAATAACCAAGGTCGGGGAGTCCAAAGCTAGAAGGGAGGAGGTTCAAATGTGAAAGGGGAAAGATTTAAAAGTGACCCGAGAGGCAACTTGTCGCACACAGAGGGTGGTGCGTGAATGCAATGAGCTGCCAACAGACGTGGTAGAGGCAGATAATATTACAGTATTTAAAAGACATTTGGACAGGTACACAATGAGGAAAGGTTTAGACGGATACCAAACGCAGGCAAATGGGACCGGTTAAGTTTGGGACACCTGGTCAGTACAGATGATTGGGGCTGAAGGTCCTGATTCTGTGCTGTATGACTCTATGAATCTATGACTGAAGAGCTAACTAGGTGTGTGGATGAGGGCAATGCATTTGATACAGTCTACTTGGGCATCAGCAAAGCTTTTGACAAGATCCCCCATTTGAAGACTGTTAGAACAGGAAACAGTCCATGGGATCCGAGGACACATGTGCACAGGAAATCATAACTCATGTAATTTGAATGAGTTTTTTAAAGTAGTAATGAAGAGCATTGATTAAGGCAGAAAGATGGACGTATATGGGCTTCAGTAAGGCGTTCAAGAAGGTTCCTCACAGAGGTCCAGTAGGGAAGTTAAATCACACGGAGTACAGGGAGAGCTAGCCATAGAACATAGAACATAGAACATTACAGCACAGTACAGGCCCTTCGGCCCTCGATCTTGTGCCAACCTGTCATGTCGATCTCAAGCCCATCTAACCTGCACTGTTCCATGTACGTCCATATGCTTGTCCAATGACCACTTAAATGTACCGAAAGTTGGCGAATCTACTACCGTTGCAGGCAAAGCGTTCCAATCCCTTACTACTCTCTGAGTAAAGAAACTACCTCTGACATCTGTCCTATATCTTTCACCCCTCAATTTAAAGCTATGCCCCCTCATGCTCACCGTCTATATCCTAAGAAAAAGGCTCTCCCTATCCACCCTATCTCACCCTCTGATTATTTTATATGTTTCAATTAAGTCACCTCTCAACCTTCTTCTCTCAAATGAAAACACCCTCAAGTCCCTCAGCCATTCCTCGTAAGACCTTCCCTCCATACCAGGCAACATCCTCGTAAATCTCCTCTGCACCCTTTCCAAAGCTTCCACATCCTTCTTATAATGCGGTGACCAGAACTGTATACAATACTCCAAGTGCGGCCGCACCAGAGTTTTGTACAGCTTCACCATAACCTCTTGGTTCCGGAACTCGATCCCTCTATTAATCAAAGCTAAAACACTGTAGGCCTTCTTAACAGCCCTGTCAACCTGGGTGGCAACTTTCAAGGATCTGTGTTCATGGACACCGAGATCTCTCTGCTCATGTATACTCCTAAGAATCTTACCATTAGCCCTGTACTTTGCCTTCTGGTTACTCCTGCCGATGTGCATCACCTCACACTTGTCTGCATTAAACTCCATTTGCCACCTCTCAGCCCAGCTCTGCAGCTTATCTATGTCTCTCTGCAACCAATCCTTTGTCACTCTCCACAACTCCACCTATCTTAGTGTCGTCTGCAAATTTACTAACCCATCCTTCTACGCCCTCATCCAGGTCATTTATAAAAATGACAAACAGCAGTGGACCCAACACCCACCCTTGCGGTACACCACCAGTAACTGGTCTCCAGGATGAACGTTTCCCATCAACTACCGCACTCTGTCTTCTTTCAGCAAGCCAATTTCCGATCCAAGCTGCTGTATCTCCCACAATTCCATTCCTCTGCATTTTGTACAATAGTCTGTTTTGGGGAACCTTATCGAACGCCTTGCTGAAATCCATATACTCCACATCAACCGGTTTACTCTCATCTACCTGTTTGATCACCTTCTCAAATAACTCAATAAGGTTTGTGAGGCACGACCTACCCTTCACAAAACTATGCTGACTATCCCTAATCAATTTATTCTTTTCTAGATGATTGTAAATCCTATCCCTCAGAACCTTTTCCAACACTTTACCAACAACTGAGGTAAGGCTCACTGGCCGATAATTACCAGGGTTGTCTCTACTCCCCTTCTTGAACAGGAGAACCACAATTGCTATCCTCCAGTCATCGGGCACTATTCCTGCAGACAATGATGAGTTAAAGATCAATGCCAAAGGCTCGGCAATCTCCTCCCCGGATTCCCCGAGGATCCGAGGATAAATCCCATCCGGCCCAGGGGTCATAGCTATCTTCACCCTCTGTAGGATTTCAAATACCTCTTCCTTGTGAACCTCAATCCCACCTAGTTCAGTAGCCTGTATCTCTGTATTCTCCTCGACAACATTGTTGTTTTCTAGAGTGAATACTGTTGAAAAATATTCATTTAGCGCTTCCCCTATCTCATCTGACTCCACACACAACTTACCACTACTATCCTTAATTGGACCTAATCTTACTTTTCTCATTCTTGTATTCCTTAAATACCGACAGAAAAGTTTACGGTTTACCCTGATCCTATCCGCCAACAACTTCTCATGTCTCCTCCTGGCTCTTCTGAGATCTCTCTTTCGGTCTTTCCTGGCTACCTTGTAACCTTCAAGCACCCCAACTGAGCATTCACATCTAATAGTAACAGAAGCCTTCTGCCTCCTCTTGACCAGAGATTCCACTCCCTTCGTAAACCATGGCTTCCGTGCTCTACAGCTTCCTCCCTGCCTGACAGGTACATACTTATCTAGGAAGCACAGGAGCTTTTCATTGAATAAGCTCCACATTTCTACTGGGCCCATCCCCTGCAGTTTCCTTCCCCATCCTATGCTCTCTAAATCTTGCCTAATCTCATCGTAATTGCCTTTCACCCAGATATAACTCTTGCCCAGTGGTGTACACCTATCCCTTTCCATCACTAAAGTAAACATAACAGAATTCTGATCGCTATCACCAAGGTGATCACCAACTTTGAAATCTAACACCTGGCCGGGCTCATGACCCAGTACCAAATCTGATGTGGTCACTGCACTCCAACTCCATTAGTCACTGCATCCCATTTCGCTAAGTCACTGCATCCCATTTCAGTCAGTCACTGCATCCCATTTCAGTCAGTCACTGCATCCCATTTCCCACAGTGACTGCATCCCATTCCCCGAGTCACTGCACTTCATTTCCCTTGGTCACTGCATCCCATTTCCAGAGTCACTGCATCCCATTTCCCTCAGTCAGTGAATCCCATTTCCATCAGTCACTGCATCCCATTTCCATCATTCACTGCATCCCACTTCACTCAGTCACTGCATCCCATCTCCCTCAGTCACAGCATCCCACTTCCATCAGTCACTGCATCCCACTTCTATCATTCAGGGCGTCTCCTTTCCCTCAGTCACTGCGTCCCATTTCCATCAGTGACTGCATCCCATTTCACTCAGTCACTGCATCCCATTTCCCACAGTCACTGCATCCCATTTCACACAGTCACTGCATCCCATTTCACACAGTCACTGCATCCCATTTCACACAGTCACTGCATCACATTTCACACAGTCACAGCATCACATTTCCCACAGTCACTGCATCCCATTTCACGCAGTCACTGCATCCCATTTAACGCAGTCACTGCATCCCATTTCACGCAGTCAGTGCATCCCATTTCACGCAGTCAGTGCATCCCATTTCACTCCGTCACTGCAATGCATTCCACTCTGTTACTGCATCCCGTTTCACTCAGTCATGGTATCCCACTTCACTCAGTCACTGCATCCCATTTCTCTCAGTCACTACATCCCATTTCCCACAGTCATTGCATCCAATTTCACTCTCTCACTGCATTCAATTTCCATCTGTCACCTCATCCCATTTCCCTCAGTCACAGCGTCCCATTTCACTAAGTCACTGCATCCCATTTCACTCAGTCACTGCATCCCATTTCCCTCAGTCACTGCATCCCATTTCACTCAGACACTGCATCCCATTTCACTCAGACACTGCATCCGATTTCCATCAGTCACTGCATCCCATTTCACTCTGTCACTGCATTCAATTTCCATCAGTCACTGCATCCCATTTCACTCAGTCACTGCATCCCATTTCCATCAGTCACTGCCTCCCATTTCACTCAGTCACTGCATCCCATTTCACTCAGTCACTGCCTCCCATTTCACTCAGTCACTGCATCCCATTTCACTCAGTCACTGCATCCCATTTCACTCAGTCACTGCATCCCATTTCACTCTGTCACTGCATTCAATTTCCATCAGTCACTGCATTCAATTTCCATCAGTCACTGCATCCCATTTCACTCAGTCACTGCATCCCATTTCCATCAGTCACTGCCTCCCATTTCACTCAGTCACTGAATCCCATTTCACTCAGTCACTGCATCCCATTTCCAACAGTCACTGCATCCCATTTCCAACAGTCACTGCATCTCCATTCCCCGAGTTACTGCATCTCCTTTCCCACAGTCACTGCATAACATTTCACACAGTCACGGCATCCCATTTCCATCAGTCACTGCATCGCATTTCACACAGTCACGGCATTGCATTTCACTCAGACACTGCATCGCATTCCAATCAGTCACTGCATCGCATTCCAATCAGTCACTGCATCGCATTTCCCTAACTCACTGCATCCCATTTCCCTCAGTCACTGCATCTCCTTTCCCTCAGTCACAGCATCCCATTTCCCTCACTCACTGCATCCCATTTCACTCAGTCACTGCATCCAAATTCACTCAGTCACTGCATGGCATTACATTTAGTGATTGCATCGCATTCCAATCTGTCACTGCATCGCATTCCAATCTGTCACTGCATCCCATTTCATTCAGTCACTGCATCCCATTTCATTCAGTCACTGCATCCCATTTCACGCAGTCACTGCATCCCATTTCACGCAGTCACTGCATCCCATTTCACGCAGTCACTGCATCACATTTCACGCAGTCACTGCATCACATTTTACGCAGTCACCGCATCTCATTTCACGCAGTCACTGCATCTCATTTCACGCAGTCACTGCATTTCCTTTCCCTCAGTCACTGCATCTCATTTCCCTCAGTCACTGCATCCCATTTCCAACAGTCACTGCATCTCCATTCCCCGAGTTACTACATCTCCTTTCCCACAGTCACTGCACAACATTTCACACAGTCAAGGCACCCCATTTCCATCAGTCACTGCTTCGCATTTCACTCAGTCACTGTATCGCATTTCACACAGTGACTGCATCGCATTTCACACAGTCACTGCATCTCCTTTCCCTCAGACACAGCATCTCATTTCACTCAGTCACTGCATCCCATTTCAGTCAGTCACTGCATCCCATTTCAGTCAGTCACTGCATCCTATTTCACGCAGTCACTGCAACCCATTTCACGCAGTCACTGCATCCCATTTCACTCAGTCACTGCATCCCATTTAACTGAGACAGTGAATCCCATTCAAATGAGACAGTGCATCCATTTCCCTTAGTCACTGCACCCTATTCCCCACAGTCACCGCATACCATTTCCCTCAGTCACTGCATCCCATTACCCTCAGTCACTGCATCCCATTACCCTCAGTCACTGCATCCCATTACCCTCAGTCACTGCATCCCCTTTCCATCAGTCACTGCATCCCCTTTCACTCAGTCACTGCATCCCATTTGACTCAGTCACTGCCTCCTACGTCACTCAGTCACTGCATCCCATTTCACTCAGTCACTCCCTCCCATTTCACTCAGTCACTCCCTCCCATTTCACTCACTGCATCCCATTTCCCTCAGTCACTGCATCCCATTTCCCACATTCACTGCATCACATTTCACTCAGTCACTGCATCCCATTACCCTCAGTCACTGCATCCCATTTCACTCAGTCATTGCATCCCATTTCACTGAGCCACTTCATCATATTCACTCAGTCATTGCATCCCATTTCACGCAGTCACAGCATCCCATTTGACTCAGTCACGACATCCTACTTAACGGAGACAGTGAATCCTATTCAACTGATACAGTGCATCCATTTCCCTCAGTCACCGCACCCTATTCCCCACAGTCACCGCATTCCATTCCCCTCAGTCGCCGCATCCCATTTCACTCAGACACCGCATCCCATTTCCGTCAGTCACCGCATCCCATGGCCCTCACTCACAGCATCCAATTTCCATCAGTCACAGCTTCCCATTTCACTCAGTGACTGCATCCCATTTCACTCAGTGACTGCATCCCATTACCCTCAGTCACTGCATCAGATTACCCTCAGTCACTGCATCAGATTACCCTCAGTCACTGCATCCCGTTTCACTCAGTCACTGACTCCCCCTTCACTCAGTCACTGACTCCCCCTTCACTCAGTCACTGACTCCCACTTCACTCAGTCACTGACTCCCACTTCACTCAGTCACTGACTCCCACTTCACTCAGTCACTGACTCCCATTTCAGTCAGTCACTCCCATTTTAGTCAGTCACCGCACCCCATTCCACACAGTCACCGCATTCCATTTCCCTCAGTCATCGCATCCCATTTCCCTCAGTCACCGTGTACCATTTCCCTCAGTCACCGTGTACCATTTCCCTCAGTCACTGCATCCCATTTCACTCAGTCACTGCATCCCATTACCATCAGTCACTGCATCCCATTACCATCAGTCACTGCATCCCATTTCACTCAGTCACTGCATCCCATTTCACTCAGTCACTGCATCCCACTTCACGCAGTCACAGCCACCCACTTCACTCAGTCACTGCCTCCCATTTCACTCAGTCACTGCCTCCCATTTCACTCAGTCACTGCCTCCCATTTCACTCAGTCACTGCATCCCATTTCACTCAGTCACTGCATCCCATTTCACTCAGTCACTGCATCACTTTTCACTCAGTCACTGCATCACTTTTCACTCAGTCACAGCCTCCCACTTCACGCAGTCACAGCCACCCACTTCACTCAGTCACTGCCTCCCATTTCACTCAGTCACTGCCTCCCATTTCACTCAGTCACTGCCTCCCATTTCACTCAGTCACTGCATCCCATTTCACTCAGTCACTGCATCGCTTTTCACTCAGTCACTGCATCACTTTTCACTCAGTCACTGCATCACTTTTCACTCAGTCACAGCCTCCCACTTCACGCAGTCACAGCCACCCACTTCACTCAGTCACTGCCTCCCATTTCACTCAGTCACTGCCTCCCATTTCACTCAGTCACTGCCTCCCATTTCACTCAGTCACTGCATCCCATTTCACTCAGTCACTGCATCCCATTTCACTCAGTCACTGCCTCCCACTTCGTTCAGTCACTGCCTCCCACTTCGTTCAGTCACTGCCTCCCATTTCACTCAGTCACTGCCTCCCATTTCACTCAGTCACTGCATCCCATTTCACTCAGTCACTGCATCCCATTTCACTCAGTCACTGCATCCCATTTCACTCAGTCACTGCCTCCCACTTCGTTCAGTCACTGCCTCCCACTTCGTTCAGTCACTGCCTCCCACTTCGTTCAGTCACTCCCTCCCATTTCAGTAAGTCACTGCATCCCATTTCCCTAAGTCACGGCATCCCATTTCCCACATTCACTGCATCTCCTTTCCCTCAGTCACCACATCCCATTTCACTCAGTCACGGCATCCCATTTCACTCAGTCACGGCATCCCATTTCACTCAGTCACGGCATCCCATTTCCCATAGTCACTGCATCTCCTTCCGCCATTAACTGCATCGCATTGAACTCAGTCACTGCATCACACTACCCTCAGTCACTGCATCCCATTTCACGCAGTCACTGCAACCCATTTCACGCAGTCACTGCAACCCATTTCCCGCAGTCACTGCATCTCCTCTCCCTCAGTCACAGCATCCCATTTCACTCAGTCAGAGCATCCCATTTCACTCAGTCACTGCATCCCATTTAACTGAGACAGTGAATCTCATTGAACTGAGACGGTGCATCCCATTACCCTCAGTCACAGCATTCCATTTCCCACAGTCACTGCATCTAGTTACCCTCAGTAACTGCATCTACTTTCCTTCAGTCACTGCATCTCATTTCCCTCAGTCACTGCATCCCATTTGACTCAGTCACTACATCCTATTTAACTGAGACAGTGAATCCTATTCAACTGAGACAGTGCATCCATTTCCCTTAGTCACCGCACCCTATTCCCCACTGTCACTGCATACCATTTCCCTCAGTCACCGCTTCCCATGGCCCTCACTCACTGCATCACATGACGCTCAGTCACTGCTTCCCATGAACCTCAGTCACTGCATCACACTACCCTCAGTCACAGCATCCCATTTCCATCAGTCACAGCATCCCATTTCCATCAGTCACAGCATCCCATTTCACTTAGTGACTGCATCCCATTTCACTCAGTGACTGCATCCCATTTTACTCAGTCACTGCATCCCATGAACCTCAGTTACTGCATCACACTACCCTCAGTCACAGCATCCCATTTCCATCAGTCACAGCATCCCATTTCCATCAGTCACAGCATCCCATTTTACTCAGTCACTGCATCCCATTTCACCTAGTCACTTCCTCCGACTTCGCTCAGTCACTGACTCCCATTTCACTCAGTCACTCCCTCGCATTTCAGTCAGTCACTCCCTCGGATTTCAGTCAGTCACTCCCTCGGATTTCAGTCAGTCACTCCCTACCATTTCAGTCAGTCACTCCCTACCATTTCAGTCAGTCACTCCCTACCATTTCAGTCAGTCACTCCCTACCATTTCAGTCAGTCACTGCCTACCATTTCAGTCAGTCACTCCCTACCATTTCAGTCAGTCACTCCCTACCATTTCAGTCAGTCACTCCCTACCATTTCAGTCACTCCCTCTCATTTCACTCAGTCACTGCATCCCATTTCCCACATTCACTGCATCTCATTTCCCTCAGTCACTGCATACCATTTCCCCACTGTCACTGTATCACATTTCTGTCAGTCACTGCATCGCATTTCACTCAGTCACTGCATCCCATTTCACACAGTGACTGCACCCATTTCACACAGTGACTGCACCCATTTCACTCAGTCACTGCATCTCCTTTTCCTCAGACACTGCACCCCATTTCACTCAGTCACTGCGTCACATTTCCGACAGTAACTGCATCACATTTCACTCAGTCTCAGCACCCCATTTCACTCAGTCACTGCCTCCCAATTCATGCAGTCACTCCGTCCCATTTCACTCACTCAGTGCGTACCATTTCCCTCAGTCACTGCATCCCATTTCACTCAGTCACTGCATCCCATTACCATCAGTCACTGCATCCCATTACCATCAGTCACTGCATCCCATTACCATCAGTCACTGCATCCCATTCAGTCAGTCACTGCATCTCATTTCCCTCAGTCACTGCATCCCATTTCACTCAGTCACTGCATCCCATTACCATCAGTCACTGCATCCCATTACCATCAGTCACTGCATCCCATTACCATCAGTCACTGCATCCCATTACCATCAGTCACTGCATCCCATTACCATCAGTCACTGCATCCCATTACCATCAGTCACTGCATCCCATTCAGTCAGTCACTGCATCTCATTTCACTCAGTCACTGCATCCCATTTCACTCAGTCACTGCATCCCATTTCACTCAGTCACTGCATCCCATTACCCTGAGTCACAGCATCACATTTCACTCAGTGACTGCATCCCATTTCATTCAGTGACTGCCTCCCATTTCCCACAGTCACTGCAACCCATTTCCCACAGTCACCGCAACCCATTTCCCACAGTCACTGCGTCTCCTTTCCATCAGTCACAGCATCCCATTTCCCTCAGTCAGAGCATCCCATTTCACTCAGTCACTGCATCCCATTTAACTGAGACAGTGAATCTCATTGAACTGAGACGCTGCATCCCATTACCCTCAGTCACAGCATTCCATTTCCCACAGTTACTGCATCTCATTTCCCTCAGTCAATACATCTCATTTCCCTCAGCCACTGCATCCCATTTCACTCAGCCACTGCATCCCATTTCACTCAGCCACTGCATCCCATTTCACTCAGCCACTGCATCCCATTTCACTCAGCCACTGCATCCCATTTCACTCAGCCACTGCATCCCATTTCACTCAGCCACTGCATCCCATTTCACTCAGCCACTGCATCCCATTTCACTCAGCCACTGCATCCCATTTCACACAGTCACTGCATCCCATTTCACACAGTCACTGCATCCCATTTCACACAGTCACTGCATCCCATTTCACTGAGCCACTTCATCATATTCACTCAGTCATTGCATCTCATTTAACTGAGACAGTGAATCTCATTGAACTGAGACGGTGCATCCCATCACCCTCAGTCACAGCATTCTATTTGACTCAGTCACTACATGCTATTTAACGGAGACAGTGAATCCTATTCAACTGAGACAGTGCATCCATTTCCCTCAGTCACCGCACCCCATTTCACTCAGTCACGGCATCCCATTTCACTCAGTCACTCCCTCACATTTCAGTCAGTCACTCCCTCCCATTTCACTCAGTCACTCCCTCCCATTTCACTCAGTCACTCCCTCCCATTTCACTCAGTCACTCCCTCCCATTTCACTCAGTCACTCCCTCCCATTTCAGTCACTGCATCCCATGACCTCAGTCACTGAATCCCATGATCCTCAGTCACTGAATCCCATAACCCTCAGTCACTGAATCCCATAACCCTCAGTCACTGAATCCCATAACCCTCAGTCACTGAATCCCATAACCCTCAGTCACTGCATCCCGTTTCACACAGCCACTGCATCCCATTTCACTCAGTCACTGCATCCCATTTCCCACAGTCACTGCAACCCATTTCCCACAGTCATTGCATCGCGTTACCCTCAGTCACTATATCACATTACCCTCAGTCACTATATCACATTACCCTCAGTCACTGCATCACATTACCCTCAGTCACTGCATTACATTACCCTCAGTCACTGCATTACATTACCCTCAGTCACTGCATCACATTACCCTCAGTCACTGCATCACATTACCCTCAGTCACTGCATCACATTACCCTCAGTCACTGCATCACATGACCCACAGTCACTGCATCCCATTTCCCACAGTCACTGCATCCCATTTCCCACAGTCACTGCATCCCATTTCCCACAGTCACTGCATCCCATTTCCCACAGTCACTGCATCCCATTTCCCTCAGTCACTGCGTCCCATTGCCCTCAGTCACTGCGTCCCATTGCCCTCAGTCACTGCATCCCATTTCAAGCAGACACTGCATCTCCTTTCCCGCAGTCACTGCATCTCAGTTCACAAAGCCACTGCATCCCATTGCCCTCAGTCATTGCATCCCATTACCCTCAGTCACTGTATCCCATTACCCTGTCACTGCATCCCATGAACTTCAGTCACAGGATCCCATTTCAAATAGACTCTGCATCTCCTTTCCGTCAGTCACTGCATCCCGTTTCACACAGCCACTGCATCCCATTTCGCACAGCCACTGCATCCCATTTCACTCATTAACTGCAGCTCATTTCACTCAGTCACTGCATCCCATTCATCTCAGTCACTGCATCCCATTTCCCAGATTCACTGCATCTCCTTTCCCTCAGTCACTGCATCCCATTTCAGTCAGTCACTGCATCCCATTTCCCTCAGTCACTGAATCCCATTACCCTCAGTCACTGAATCCCATTTCACTCAGTCACTGGATCCCATATCACTCAGTCACTGGATCCCATTTCATGCAGTCACTGCGTCCCATTTCACTCAGTCTGAGCATCCCATTTGACTCAGTCAGAGCATCCCATTTAACTGAGACAGTAAATCTCATTGAACTGAGACAGTAGATCCCATTACCCTCAGTCACAGCATTCCATTTCCCTCAGTCACTGCATCTCATTTCCCTCAGTCACTGCATCTCATTTGCCTCAGTCACTGCATCTCATTTCACACAGTCACTGCATCTCATTTCCCTCCGTCACTGCATCCCATTTCACTCAGTCACAGCATCCCATTTGACTCAGTCACTACATCCGATTTAACGGAGACAGTGAATCCTATTCAACTGAGACAGTGCGTCCATTTCCCTCAGTCACCGCACCCTATTTCCCACAGTCACCGCATTCCATTCCCCTCAGTCACCGCATCCCATTTCAGTCAGTCACCGCATCCCATTTCAGTCAGTCACCGCATCCCATTACCCTCAGTCATGGCATCCCATTACCCTCAGTCATGGCATCCCATTACCCTGTCACTGCATCCCATGAACTTCAGTGAAAGGATGCCATTTCAAACAGACACTGCATCTCCTTTCCCTCAGTCAGAGCATCCCATTTCACTCAGTCAGAGCATCCCATTTCACTGAGACACTGCATCACATTACCCTCAGTCACAGCATTCCATTTCCCTCAGTCACGGCATCTCATTTCCCTCAGTCATTGCATCTCATTTCCCTCCGTCACTGCATTCCATTTCACTCAGTCACTGCATCCCATTTCCCACAGTCACTGCATCTCCTATCCCTCATTCACTGCATCCCATTACCCACAGTCACTGCATCGTGTTACCCTCAGTCACTGTATCACATTACCCTCAGTCACTGCACCCATTTCCCACAGTCACTGCATCCCATTTCCCACAGTCACTGCATCCCATTGCCCTCAGTCACTGCAGCCCATTTCAAACAGACACTGCATCTCCTTTCCCGCAGCCACTGCATCTCAGTTCACAAAGCCACTGCATCCCATTGCCCTCAGTCACTGCATCCCATTTCACAGAGTCACTGCATCCCATTTAACGGACACAGTGAATCCCATTTAACCCAGACAGTGCATCCATTTCACTCAGTCATTGCATCCCATTACCCTCACTCACTGCATCCCATTACCCTGTCACTGCATCCCATGAACTGCAGTCACAGGATCCCATTTCAAACAGACACTGCATCTCCTTTCCCTCAGTCACTGCATCCCATTTCGCACAGCCACTGCATCCCATTTCGCACAGCCACTGCATCCCATTTCGCACAGCCACTGCATCCCATTTCGCACAGCCACTGCATCCCATTTCACTCATTCACTGCAGCTCATTTCACTCATTCACTGCAGCTCATTTCACTCAGTCACTGCATCCCATTTCACTCAGTCACTGCATCCCATTTCACTCAGTCACTGCATCCCATTTCCCACATTCACTGCAACTCCTTTCCCTCAGTCAGAGCATCCCATTTCAGTCAGTCACTGCATCCCATTTCCCTCAGTCACTGAAACCCATTTCGCACTGTCACTGCATCTCCCTTCCCTCAATCACTGCATCACATTCCACTCAGTCACTGCATCCCATGACCCTCAGTCACTGTATCCCATTACCCTCAGTCACGGCATCCCATTACCCTCAGTCACTGCATCCCATTACCCTCAGTCACTGCATCCCATTACCCTCAGTCACTGCATCCCATTACCCTGTCACTGCATCCCATGAACTGCAGTCACAGGATCCCATTTCAAACAGACACTGCATCTCCTTTCCCTCAGTCACTGCATCCCATTTCGCACAGCCACTGCATCCCATTTCACTCAGTCACTGCAGCTCATTTCACTCAGTCACTGCAGCTCATTTCACTCAGTCACAGCATCCCATTTCACTCAGTGACTGCAACCCATTACCCTCAGTCACAGCATCCCATTTCCATCAGTCACTGCATCCCATTCATCTCAGTCACTGCATCCCATTTCCCACATTCACTGCATCTCCTTTCCCTCAGTCACTGCATCCCATTTCCCTCAGTCACTGAAACCCATTTCGCACTGTAACTGCATCTCCCTTCCCTCAGTCACTGCATCGCATTTCACACAGTCACTGCATCCCATTACCCTCAGTCACTGCATCCCATTACCCTTAGTCACTGCATCACATTTCACCCAGTCACTGCAACCCATTTCCCATAGTCACTGCATCTCCTTTCCTCAGTCACTGCATCACATTACCCTCAGTCCCAGCATCCCATTTCACTCAGTCACTGCATCCCATTTCACTTAGTCACTGCATCCCATTTCACTTAGTCACTGTATCGCATGACCCTCAGTCACTGCATCGCACGACCCTCAGTGACTGCATCGCACGACCCTCAGTGACTGCATCGCACGACCCTCAGTGACTGCATCCCATTTCACTCAGTCACTGCATCCCATTTCACTCAGTCACTGCATCCCATTTCCCATAGTCACTGCATCTCCTTACGTCAGTCAAAGCATCCAATTTCACTCAGTCACTGCATCCCAGTTCACTCAGTCACTGCATCTCATTTCAGTCAGTCACTCCCTCCCATTTCAGTCAGTCACTCCCTCCCATTTCAGTCAGTCACTCCCTCCCATTTCAGTGAGTCACTGCATCCCATTTCCCTCATTCACTGCAACCCATTTCGCACTGTCACTGCATCCCATATCACTCAGTCACTGCATCACATTTCATTCAGTCACTGCATCACATTTCATTCAGTCACTGCATCACATTTCATTCAGTCACTGCAACCCATTTCCCATGGGCACTGCATCTCCTTTCCTCAGTCACTGCATCACATTACCCTCAGTCACTGCATCACATTACCCTCAGTCACTGCATCACATTACCCTCAGTCTCTGCATCACATTACCCTCAGTCACTGCATCACATTACCCTCAGTCACTGCATCACATTTCACTCAGTGCCTGCATGCCATTTCACTGAGTCACTGCATGCCATTTCACCGAGTCACTCCCTCCCATTACACTCAGTCACTCCCTCCCATTTAGGTCAGTCACTCCCTCCCATTTAGGTCACCTCTTCCAATTTCAGTCAGTCACTGCATCTCATTTCCCTCAGTCACTGCATCTCATTTCCCTCAGTCAGTGCATCTCATTTCCCTCAGTCAGTGCATCTCATTTCCCTCCGTCACTGCATCTCATTTCCCTCCGTCACTGCATCTCATTTCCCTCCGTCACTGCATCTCATTTCCCTCCGTCACTGCATCGCATTTCACTCAGTCACTGCATCGCATGACCCTCAGTCACTGCATCCCATGACCCTCAGTCACTGCATCCCATGACCCTCAGTCACTGCATCCCATGACCCTCAGTCACTGCATCACATTTCACTCAGTCACTGCATCCCATGTCCCACATTCACTGCATCTCCTTTCCCGCAGTCACTGCATCGCATTTCACTCAGTCACTGCATCCCATGACCCACAGTCACTGCATCCCATTTCACTCAGTCACTGCATCCCATTTCCCACATTCACTGCATCTCCTTTCCCTCAGTCACTGCATCGCATTTCACTCAGTTACTGCATGCCATGACCCACAGTCACTGCATGCCATGACCCTCAGTCACTGCATCGCTTTTCACTCAGTCACTGCATCCCATGACGCTCAGTCACTGCATCCCATGACGCTCAGTCACTGCATCCCATGACGCTCAGTCACTGCATCCCATGATGCTCAGTCACTGCATCCCATGATGCTCAGTCACTGCATCCCATTTCACTCAGTCACTGCATCCCATTACCCTCAGTCACTGCATCCCATTACCCTCAGTCACTGCATCCCATTACCCTCAGTCACTGCATCCCATTACCCTTAGTCACTGCATCCCATTACCCTTAGTCACTGCATTCCAATAATTTCAGTCGCAGGATCCCATTTCAAACAGACACTGCATTTCCTTTGCCGCAGTCCCTGCATCCCAGTTCACACAGCCACTGCATCCCATTGCCCTCAGTCAGTGCATCCCATTTCACACAGCCACTGCATCCCCTTTCACACAGCCACTGCATCCCATTTCACTCAGTCACTGCATCCCATTGCCCTCAGTCACTGCATCCCATTGCCCTCAGTCACTGCATCCCATTGCCCTCAGTCACTGCATCCCATTGCCCTCAGTCACTGCATCCCATTGCCCTCAGTCACTGCATCCCATTTCACACAGATACTGCATCCCATTTCACACAGATACTGCATCCCATTTCACTCAGACAATGCATCCCATTACCCTCAGTCACTGCATCCCATTACCCTCAGTCACTGCATCCAATTACCCTCAGTCACTGCATCCCATTTCCATCATTCACTGCATCCCACTTCACTCAGTCACTGCATCCCATCTCCCTCAGTCACAGCATCCCACTTCCATCAGTCACTGCATCCCACTTCTATCATTCAGGGCGTCTCCTTTCCCTCAGTCACTGCGTCCCATTTCCATCAGTGACTGCATCCCATTTCCATCAGTGACTGCATCCCATTTCCCACAGTCACTGCATCCCATTTCACTCAGTCACTGCATCACATTTCACTCAGTCACTGCATCCCATCACCCTCAGTCTCTGCATCCCATTTCACTCAGTCACAGCATCCCAATTCCATCAGTCACTGCATCCCATTTCACTCAGTCACTGCGTCCCTGTCCATCAGTGACAGCATCCCATTTCCCTCAGTCACTGCATCCCATGACGCTCAGTCACTGCATCCCATGACGCTCAGTCACTGCATCCCATGACGCTCAGTCACTGCATCCCATTTCACTCAGTCACTGCATCCCATTACCCTCAGTCACTGCATCCCATTACCCTCAGTCACTGCATCCCATTACCCTTAGTCACTGCATCCCATTACCCTTAGTCACTGCATTCCAATAATTTCAGTCGCAGGATCCCATTTCAAACAGACACTGCATTTCCTTTGCCGCAGTCCCTGCATCCCAGTTCACACAGCCACTGCATCCCATTGCCCTCAGTCAGTGCATCCCATTTCACACAGCCACTGCATCCCCTTTCACACAGCCACTGCATCCCATTTCACTCAGTCACTGCATCCCATTGCCCTCAGTCACTGCATCCCATTGCCCTCAGTCACTGCATCCCATTGCCCTCAGTCACTGCATCCCATTTCACACAGATACTGCATCCCATTTCACACAGATACTGCATCCCATTTCACTCAGACAATGCATCCCATTACCCTCAGTCACTGCATCCCATTACCCTCAGTCACTGCATCCAATTACCCTCAGTCACTGCATCCCATTTCCATCATTCACTGCATCCCACTTCACTCAGTCACTGCATCCCATCTCCCTCAGTCACAGCATCCCACTTCCATCAGTCACTGCATCCCACTTCTATCATTCAGGGCGTCTCCTTTCCCTCAGTCACTGCGTCCCATTTCCATCAGTGACTGCATCCCATTTCCATCAGTGACTGCATCCCATTTCCCACAGTCACTGCATCCCATTTCACTCAGTCACTGCATCACATTTCACTCAGTCACTGCATCCCATCACCCTCAGTCTCTGCATCCCATTTCACTCAGTCACAGCATCCCAATTCCATCAGTCACTGCATCCCATTTCACTCAGTCACTGCGTCCCTGTCCATCAGTGACAGCATCCCATTTCCCTCAGTCACTGCATCCCATTTCCATCATTCACTGCATCCCACTTCACTCAGTCACTGCATCCCATTTCTCACAGTCACTGCACCCATTTCAGTCAGTCACTGCATCCCATTTCCATCATTCACTGCATCCCATTTCACTCAGTCACTGCATCCCATCTCCCTCAGTCTCTGCATCCCATTTCACTCAGTCACAGCATCCCACTTCCATCAGTCACTGCATCCCACTTCCATCAGTCACGGCGTCTCTTTTCCCTCAGTCACTGCGTCCCATGTCCATCAGTCACTGCATCCCATTGCCCTCAGTCACTGCATCCCATTGACCTCAGTCACTGCATCCCATTTCAAACAAACACTGCCTCTCCATTCCCACAGTCACAGCATCTCAATTCACACAGCCACTGCATCCCATTTCACACAGCCACTGCATCCCATTTCACACAGCCACTGCATCCCATTTCACACAGCCACTGCATCCCATTGCCCTCAGTCACTGCATCCCATTTCACTCAGTCACTGCATCCCATTTCACTCAGTCACTGCATCCCATTTCACTCAGTCACTGCATCCCCTTTCCTCAGTCACTGCATCTACTTTCCTCAGTCACTGCATCCCATTTCACTCAGTCACTACATCCCATTTAACAGTCACTGCACCCCATTTCACAGAGTCACTGCATCCATTTCCTTCAGTGACTGCATCCCATTTCACTCAGTCACTGCATCCCATTTCACTCAGTCACTGCATCCCATTTCACTCAGTCTCTGCATCCCATTTCCCATAGTCACTGCATCTCCTTACGTCAGTCACAGCATCCAATTTCACTCAGTCACTGCATCCCAGTTCACTCAGTCACTGCATCTCATTTCAGTCAGTCACTCCCTCCCATTTCAGTCAGTCACTCCCTCCCATTTCAGTGAGTCACTGCATCCCATTTCCCTCATTCACTGCAACCCATTTCGCACTGTCACTGCATCCCATATCACTCAGTCACTGCATCACATTTCATTCAGTCACTGCATCACATTTCATTCAGTCACTGCATCACATTTCATTCAGTCACTGCAACCCATTTCCCATGGGAACTGCATCTCCTTTCCTCAGTCACTGCATCACATTAACCTCAGTCACTGCATCACATTACCCTCAGTCACTGCATCACATTACCCTCAGTCACTGCATCACATTACCCTCAGTCACTGCATCACATTACCCTCAGTCACTGCATGCCATTTCACTGAGTCACTGCATGCCATTTCACCGAGTCACTCCCTCCCATTACACTCAGTCACTCCCTCCCATTTAGGTCAGTCACTCCCTCCCATTTAGGTCACCTCTTCCAATTTCAGTCAGTCACTGCATCTCATTTCCCTCAGTCACTGCATCTCATTTCCCTCAGTCAGTGCATCTCATTTCCCTCCGTCACTGCATCTCATTTCCCTCCGTCACTGCATCTCATTTCCCTCCGTCACTGCATCTCATTTCCCTCCGTCACTGCATCTCATTTCCCTCCGTCACTGCATCGCATTTCACTCAGTCACTGCGTCCCATGACCCTCAGTCACTGCATCCCATGACCCTCAGTCACTGCATCCCATGACCCTCAGTCACTGCATCCCATGACCCTCAGTCACTGCATCACATTTCACTCAGTCACTGCATCCCATGTCCCACATTCACTGCATCTCCTTTCCCGCAGTCACTGCATCGCATTTCACTCAGTCACTGCATCCCATGACCCACAGTCACTGCATCCCATTTCACTCAGTCACTGCATCCCATTTCCCACATTCACTGCATCTCCTTTCCCTCAGTCACTGCATCGCATTTCACTCAGTTACTGCATGCCATGACCCACAGTCACTGCATGCCATGACCCTCAGTCACTGCATCGCTTTTCACTCAGTCACTGCATCCCATGACGCTCAGTCACTGCATCCCATGACGCTCAGTCACTGCATCCCATGACGCTCAGTCACTGCATCCCATGATGCTCAGTCACTGCATCCCATTTCACTCAGTCACTGCATCCCATTACCCTCAGTCACTGCATCCCATTACCCTTAGTCACTGCATCCCATTACCCTTAGTCACTGCATTCCAATAATTTCAGTCGCAGGATCCCATTTCAAACAGACACTGCATTTCCTTTGCCGCAGTCCCTGCATCCCAGTTCACACAGCCACTGCATCCCATTGCCCTCAGTCAGTGCATCCCATTTCACACAGCCACTGCATCCCCTTTCACACAGCCACTGCATCCCATTTCACTCAGTCACTGCATCCCATTGCCCTCAGTCACTGCATCCCATTGCCCTCAGTCACTGCATCCCATTGCCCTCAGTCACTGCATCCCATTTCACACAGATACTGCATCCCATTTCACACAGATACTGCATCCCATTTCACTCAGACAATGCATCCCATTACCCTCAGTCACTGCATCCCATTACCCTCAGTCACTGCATCCAATTACCCTCAGTCACTGCATCCCATTTCCATCATTCACTGCATCCCACTTCACTCAGTCACTGCATCCCATCTCCCTCAGTCACAGCAGCCCACTTCCATCAGTCACTGCATCCCACTTCTATCATTCAGGGCGTCTCCTTTCCCTCAGTCACTGCGTCCCATTTCCATCAGTGACTGCATCCCATTTCCATCAGTGACTGCATCCCATTTCCCACAGTCACTGCATCCCATTTCACTCAGTCACTGCATCACATTTCACTCAGTCACTGCATCCCATCACCCTCAGTCTCTGCATCCCATTTCACTCAGTCACAGCATCCCAATTCCATCAGTCACTGCATCCCATTTCACTCAGTCACTGCGTCCCTGTCCATCAGTGACAGCATCCCATTTCCCTCAGTCACTGCATCCCACTTCCATCATTCACTGCATCCCACTTCACTCAGTCACTGCATCCCATTTCTCACAGTCACTGCACCCATTTCAGTCAGTCACTGCATCCCATTTCCATCATTCACTGCATCCCATTTCACTCAGTCACTGCATCCCATCTCCCTCAGTCTCTGCATCCCATTTCACTCAGTCACAGCATCCCACTTCCATCAGTCACTGCATCCCACTTCCATCAGTCACGGCGTCTCTTTTCCCTCAGTCACTGCGTCCCATGTCCATCAGTCACTGCATCCCATTGCCCTCAGTCACTGCATCCCATTGACCTCAGTCACTGCATCCCATTTCAAACAAACACTGCCTCTCCATTCCCACAGTCACAGCATCTCAATTCACACAGCCACTGCATCCCAGTTCACACAGCCACTGTATCCCATTTCACACAGCCACTGCATCCCATTGCCCTCAGTCACTGCATCCCATTTCACTCAGTCACTGCATCCCATTTCACTCAGTCACTGCATCCTACTTCCCTCAGTCACTGCATCCCCTTTCCTCAGTCACTGCATCTACTTTCCTCAGTCACTGCATCCCATTTCCATCATTCACTGCATCCCACTTCACTCAGTCACTGCATCCCATCTCCCTCAGTCACAGCATCCCACTTCCATCAGTCACTGCATCCCACTTCTATCATTCAGGGCGTCTCCTTTCCCTCAGTCACTGCGTCCCATTTCCATCAGTGACTGCATCCCATTTCCATCAGTGACTGCATCCCATTTCCCACAGTCACTGCATCCCATTTCACTCAGTCACTGCATCACATTTCACTCAGTCACTGCATCCCATCACCCTCAGTCTCTGCATCCCATTTCACTCAGTCACAGCATCCCAATTCCATCAGTCACTGCATCCCATTTCACTCAGTCACTGCGTCCCTGTCCATCAGTGACAGCATCCCATTTCCCTCAGTCACTGCATCCCATTTCCATCATTCACTGCATCCCACTTCACTCAGTCACTGCATCCCATTTCTCACAGTCACTGCACCCATTTCAGTCAGTCACTGCATCCCATTTCCATCATTCACTGCATCCCATTTCACTCAGTCACTGCATCCCATCTCCCTCAGTCTCTGCATCCCATTTCACTCAGTCACAGCATCCCACTTCCATCAGTCACTGCATCCCACTTCCATCAGTCACGGCGTCTCTTTTCCCTCAGTCACTGCGTCCCATGTCCATCAGTCACTGCATCCCATTGCCCTCAGTCACTGCATCCCATTGACCTCAGTCACTGCATCCCATTTCAAACAAACACTGCCTCTCCATTCCCACAGTCACAGCATCTCAATTCACACAGCCACTGCATCCCAGTTCACACAGCCACTGCATCCCATTTCACACAGCCACTGCATCCCATTTCACACAGCCACTGCATCCCATTTCACACAGCCACTGCATCCCATTGCCCTCAGTCACTGCATCCCATTTCACTCAGTCACTGCATCCCATTTCACTCAGTCACTGCATCCTACTTCCCTCAGTCACTGCATCCCCTTTCCTCAGTCACTGCATCTACTTTCCTCAGTCACTGCATCCCATTTCACTCAGTCACTACATCCCATTTAACAGTCACTGCACCCCATTTCACAGAGTCACTGCATCCATTTCCTTCAGTCACTGCATCCCATTTCACTCAGTCACTGCAGCTCATTTCACTCAGTCACTGCAGCTCATTTCACTTCGTCACAGCATCCCATTTCACTCAGTGACTGCAACCCATTACCCTCAGTCACAGCATCCCATTTCCATCAGTCACTGCATCCCATTCATCTCAGTCACTGAATTCCATTTCCCTCATTCACTGCATCCCATTTCAATCAGTCACTGCATCCCATTCCCCACAGTCACCGCATCCCATTCCCCACAGTCACCGCATCCCATTAACTTCAGTCTCTGCATCCCATTTCCCTCAGTCACTGCATCCCATTTCCCTCAGTCACTGCATCCCATTTCCCTCAGTCACTGCATCTCCTTTCCTCAGTCACTGCATTTACTTTCCTCAGTGACTGCATCCCATTCCACTCAGTCACTACATACCATTTAAAAGTCACTGCATCCCATTTCACAGAGTCACTGCATTCCATTTCCTTCAGTCACCTCATCCCATTACCCTCAGTCACTGCATCCCATTTCCCTCAGTACCTGCACCCCATTTCCATCATTCACTGCATCCCACTTCACACAGTCACTGCATCCCATCTCCCACAGTCACTGCATTCCACTTCCATCAGTCACTGCATCCCACTTCCATCATTCACGGCGTCTCCTTTCCCTCAGTCACTGCGTCTCATTTCCATCAGTGACTGCATCCCATTTCTCACAGTCACTGCACCCATTTCAGTCAGTCACTGCATCCCATTTCCATCATTCACTGCATCCCATTTCACTCAGTCACTGCATCCCATCTCCCTCAGTCTCTGCATCCCATTTCACTCAGTCACAGCATCCCACTTCCATCAGTCACTGCATCCCACTTCCATCAGTCACGGCGTCTCTTTTCCCTCAGTCACTGCGTCCCATGTCCACCAGTCACTGCATCCCATTGCCCTCAGTCACTGCATCCCATTGACCTCAGTCACTGCATCCCATTTCAAACAAACACTGCCTCTCCATTCCCACAGTCACAGCATCTCAATTCACACAGCCACTGCATCCCAGTTCACACAGCCACTGTATCCCATTTCACACAGCCACTGCATCCCATTGCCCTCAGTCACTGCATCCCATTTCACTCAGTCACTGCATCCCATTTCACTCAGTCACTGCATCCTACTTCCCTCAGTCACTGCATCCCCTTTCCTCAGTCACTGCATCTACTTTCCTCAGTCACTGCATCCCATTTCACTCAGTCACTACATCCCATTTAACAGTCACTGCACCCCATTTCACAGTCACTGCATCCATTTCCTTCAGTCACTGCATCCCATTTCACTCAGTCACTGCAGCTCATTTCACTTCGTCACAGCATCCCATTTCACTCAGTGACTGCAACCCATTACCCTCAGTCACAGCATCCCATTTCCATCAGTCACTGCATCCCATTCATCTCAGTCACTGAATTCCATTTCCCTCATTCACTGCATCCCATTTCCATCAGTCACTGCATCCCATTCCCCACAGTCACCGCATCCCATTCCCCACAGTCACCGCATCCCATTAACTTCAGTCTCTGCATCCCATTTCCCTCAGTCACTGCATCCCATTTCCCTCAGTCACTGCATCCCATTTCCCTCAGTCACTGCATCTCCTTTCCTCAGTCACTGCATTTACTTTCCTCAGTGACTGCATCCCATTCCACTCAGTCACTACATACCATTTAAAAGTCACTGCATCCCATTTCACAGAGTCACTGCATTCCATTTCCTTCAGTCACCTCATCCCATTACCCTCAGTCACTGCATCCCATTTCCCTCAGTACCTGCACCCCATTTCCATCATTCACTGCATCCCACTTCACACAGTCACTGCATCCCATCTCCCACAGTCACTGCATTCCACTTCCATCAGTCACTGCATCCCACTTCCATCATTCACGGCGTCTCCTTTCCCTCAGTCACTGCGTCTCATTTCCATCAGTGACTGCATCCCATTTCTCACAGTCACTGCACCCATTTCAGTCAGTCACTGCATCCCATTTCCATCATTCACTGCATCCCATTTCACTCAGTCACTGCATCCCATCTCCCTCAGTCTCTGCATCCCATTTCACTCAGTCACAGCATCCCACTTCCATCAGTCACTGCATCCCACTTCCATCAGTCACGGCGTCTCTTTTCCCTCAGTCACTGCGTCCCATGTCCATCAGTGACTGCATCCCATTTCCCACAGTCACTGCATCCCATTTCCATCAGTCACTGCATCCCATTGCCCTCAGTCACTGCCTCCCATTGACCTCATTCACTGCATCCCATTTCAAACAGACACTGCATCTCCATTCCCAAAGTCACAGCATCTCAATTCACACAGCCACTGCATCCCAGTTCACACAGCCACTGCATCCCATTGCCCTCAGTCACTGCATCCCATTGCCCTCAGTCACTGCATCCCATTGCCCTCAGTCACTGCATCCCATTGCCCTCAGTCACTGCATCCCCTTTCACTCAGTCACTGCATCCCAGTTCACTCAGTCACTGCATCCCATTTCACGCAGTCACTGCATCCCATTTCACGCAGTCACTGCATCCCATTTCACTCAGTCACTGCATCCCATTTCACTCAGTCACTGCATCACATTTCACGCAGACACTACATCCCATTTCCCTTCGTCAGTGCATCCCATTACCCTCAGTCACTGCATCCCAGTTCACACAATCACTGCCTCCCGTTTCACTGAGTCACTGCATCCCGTTTCACTGAGTCACTGAATCGCATTTGTTGTTTTCACTTGAATGCAATGGTCATGAATCTCCTCCAATGGCTGGTCATGTATTTCCAATGCAAAATTTTACCAAGTTTTGATTTTCAATTTTGATTCCATGTGTCTCCTCTATTCTATAAGATGCTGCAATAAACTCAAATTTGATAAATCATAATTCAACCACCATTACCTACAGAGTTAATTTCATCAAACAGATCCAATTAGAATTGTCACATTCCCAAATCCTGATTCAAGGTTTTCTCATTATGGGCCACGTGGTTAAGAAAAAAGACACTTAGAATCAGAGAGATGTACAGTGGGGAAACAGATCCTTTGGCCCAATTTGTCTCTGTTGACCAGATATCCTAAGTTAATTTAGTCCCATTTGCCGGCATTTGGCCCATGTTCCTCTCAACCCGTCCTATTCATATACCCATCCACATGCCTTTTAAACGTACAAGCCTCCACCACTTCCTCTGGCAGCTCATTCCATACATGCTGTTCGCTCTATCCACGTCCCTCGTAATTGTATAAACTTCCATATGGTCAGCCCTGAACTCCAAAGTTCCAAGAAATAGCTGCCTGTTCAAGCCCACGGTATACCTCCAACCTCCGATGCTCGTAACATCCTTGTAGATCTTCTCTGAACCCTTTCAAGTTTACAACATACAACAAGACGGCACAGAATAGGCCCTTCGGCCCTCAATGTTGCGCCGACAACTTTCCTCTCGCAAGGAGACCAAAATCGATTGCAGTATTCCAAAAGCAGCCGAATCAATGTCCTACATGGCTGCGAAGTGATCTCCCAACTCCTATACTCAATGCACTGACCGATAAAGGTGAGCACACCAAATGTCTCCTTCATATCCTTTCTACCGGTGGCTGTACTTTGATGGAACTACGAAACTGCACTCCAGCGTCTCTTTATTAAGCAACACTCCCCACAACCTTCAGTGTATACGTGCTGCCCTGATTTGCCTTTCCAAAATGTAGCACCTCACATTTATCTAACCTCAACTCCATCTGCCACTCCTCAGTTTATTGGCCCTTGTCAATGTCCCATTGCATTCTGAGGTGACCTTCTTGGCTGGCTACTACACCTTCAATCATTGGGAAACTTACTAACCACACCTTCTATTTTCATATCCAAATCATTGCATCACTTCAACTCCCCCTCCCACTCCCTGGACGACATGTCCATCCTGGGCCTCTTCCAGTGTCACAACCATACCACCCAGAAAGTAGAAGAGCAGCACCTCATATTCCGTCTCGGGAGCTCCCAACTCAATAGCCTCAATATGGACTTTGCCACCCTCAAAATCTCCCCACCCGCTAGCCTCATCCCAAGACTAGCTCCTCCCCTCATCCCTGCCTCCATGACCTGTCCGCCTTCTCTCCCACCAATCCACTCCTCCCACCTCACTGACCAACTCCCACCACTGCTTGGAATTATTATTCTTTTCACACTTCATCAGCTCGATGTTATTTCTAAAATCTATTTTCCAATTGTTGGAAAAAGTGAGATAAAGTAAAAGAAGTTACATTCTTACCACTCGGGAAATCTCTGAATATTCTTCTGTTGAAAGGCCGCCAAGGAACGATGCAATTCTTGTGTCACAAGCGCTGTGAGGGAGACATCTTTTTCGGTTCCACTAACTCCACCCTCAGGAAGACAAACCCACATAACATATCTAGCGACTTAAAGCATACTCTATTGTTGCCCAAGGTGGAGAGCTGGATGAACACAGCAGGCCAAGCAGCATCAGAGGAGCAAGAAAGCTTGTGTTTCGGGACGAGACCCTACTTCAGAAAATTGGCGCTGGAGAATCTGAGATGACAAGGTGTAAAGCCGGATGATACTGCTTGGCCTGCTGTGTTCATCCAGCTTTACACCTTCTTATCTCAGATTCTCCAGCATCTGCAGTTCCTACTGCCTCTATTGTTGCCCTTTCACTTTACTGAACTAATATGAGCCAGTAGTTTTGTTTTGGCCCGTGTAATCTTACAGTTATTGGCCTGTACAAAATCCTGAATTAATTTTGATCGACTGACAGGAGGAGAGATGAATTTTATAGAAATTTTTGTTTTCTACCAATTTGCAGAGGGCATTGTGGGCGATTGGAGGACAGTGTTATTATCCTCCAGGTCTGCGGACTGCATCGTTACCAACTTGCCCATTTGCATATACATACAATATTCATTATGTACCAATGAAACATAATAAACCAATACTGCGTACTAAAAACAACCCTCACATATCAATGGAAATTTAATATTTATCACAGAGCTTGAAGGATTGAATTCAATGATACAAAGCAAAAACCAGTGAAGTAGAGTGCAGTTGGTCAGCACTTTTGCCACTAAGTGGAGGTTGGCAGTTTGAGGCCACCCAAGAACAAGCAAGTTCTGTCTAACTCCAAGGGCAGCACGGTGGCTCAGTGGTTAGCACTGCTGACTCACAGCGCCAGGGACCCAGGTTCGATCCCACCGTTGGGCGATTTTCTGTGCGGAGTTTGTACATTCTGCCCATGCCTGCATGGGTTCCTGCTGGGTGCTCTGGTTTCCTCCCACTGTCCAAAGATGTGCAGGCTAGGTGTCTGGGCCATGCCAAACTTGCCCATTGTGTTTAGGGATGTGCAGATTAGGTGTGTTAGTCATGGGAAATGTAGGGTTACTGAGGAAAGGGTCGGGGGATGAGTCAGGGTGAGATGCTCTTTGGAGGGTGGCCGTGGACTTGTTGGGTCAAAAGGGGCTTGTTTCCACACTGTAGGGATTCTATGATATGGAAGTATCTTTTGAAGTAGGCATTCATGGGTATGCTGTAACAGAGACCTTGAAATACTGCACAACAAATATTTGGAGATAGACTGTCAATTCAGACATAGCATCAAAAAAGGTCATAGAAGTTGTCACCGATATAAAGCAGGATTGATGAAAATCCAGCAGGAAATGGTGTCAAAAGGCTCAGTATCTTTTATTCATCTCCAGTTATTTTGTCCAAGGCACTGGATGCTGGCAGGATTGAAACATTTAAGAAATGCTTCACAAATCACATATAAGGACCTGCACATCTTTGAACAATGGGAGGAAACTGCAGCACCTGGCGGAAGCCCCTCGCAGACGCGGGGAGGACATGTCAATTCCACACAGATAGTTACCCAAGACTGGAATCTCAACTGGCTCCCCAGTGCATGAGCAGCTCTAACCACTGAGCAACTATCTTGCCCAGAAGGGGTTTTATAAGCGCATACATTATTTCCATTAATAGTTGGGGTAAGACAGATCCAATCCTCTATGTCCAATCAAAATAACATCTTGTAGATATCATGACAACAATCATAAATGATTTTGAATAAGTAAATCAAAAAAATTGAAATAGTTTCCAAGCCTAAATACTCGATATGGTGCATTTAAGATGAATAGCGCAACAACAAAAAGGCCATATTTTATGTGACCATCGGTAACACTTGAAAACTTGCAACAATATAGTCACCAGGAGAGATCTGGACTGGCTTGATGATGCACTCCTTCATACACTGCAATGAAACTCCAAAGATCACAAATTCTCCTTCAATACCGTGTTATAACAGTGACTGCATCAACCTGTGTTTATGGGCCTGACTGGAAGCCCACACAACATGCACAAACAAAAAAATAATCTAAGGTGATAGGTGAAATAAATGTATGTATGCAACGTCTTTGAAAAGCAATCATTTCTAGCGGATGCAAGCCCATAAGGAATCTCGTTTCGCAGATTATATTCATTTGCACTACAGTTCACGCCAGTCAGAATCAGTTTTCGTTTCATGACAGATAACTAAAATGTCCAAAACAATGAACTTTGTTTGATCAGAAGATTTTAAGTAAGGACTATGTCTTGTGTGAGCTGACGGCATTCGGGGATGGAGAAGGTACACTCACTGCTGGCATCTTGACACCATTGAATGAGCAAGCGTGGACGCAAAGGTTGTAACAGGTAACAATTGGACAGGCAATATCTTTTGAGCTCCTTCCCAGCAGGCCTGTAATACTCTCAAGCTGTGCTAGACCCTCACTTACTCCACCTTACGTACTCTGCCTTTTTCTTTTCGACAAGAAGCACCTCTGTACCAGTCATCCAAGGCTCCTTAATCTTACCCCTTCTTACCTGTCTCAGAGGAACAAATTTATACATCACTCGCAACAACTGCTCCTTGAACAGCTCCACATGTCTGCTGCGCCCTTTCTGTGGAACAATTGCTCCCAATCTGTAGTTCCCAACTCCTGTCTGATAGCATCATAGTTTCCTTGACCCCAGTGAAATATCTTCCCCTTGTAACTGCTCCTTTCCCTTTCCACGGCTATGGTAAATGTGAGGCTGTTGTGGTCACTGTCGCCAAAGGGCTCTCCCACCACGATATCTGACACCTGTCCTGGCTCATTGCCGAGCACCAAATCCAAAATGGCCTCCCTCCTCGGCCTGTCCACATACTGAGTAAGGAAACCCTCCTGAACACACCTGACAAAAACGGCTCCATCCAAACCATCTGCACTAAGGAGGTTTCGATCTATATTGGGAAAGTTGAAGTCACCCATAACAACAACCCTGCTACGTTTGCACTTTTCAACAATCTGCCGGCCAATGAGTTCTTTGATCTCCCTACTGCTATTAGGGTCCGTAGAAAACCCCCAGTGAGGTGACTACTGCCTTGCTGTTCCGAACTTCCACCCACACTGACTCAGTCAACAAACCTTCCTTGGCAACATCAGCCCATACCACCTCGGTAGACGAGTCCTCAGAGGTTCTTTCAGCCGCTGTTATACTGTCCTTGACCAACAAAGCCACACCTCCCCCTCTTTTACCACCTTCCCTGACCTTAATCAAAGATCTAAACCCTGGAACCTGCAACATCCATTCCTGACCCTGCTCTATCCATGTCTCCGAAATGGCCACAACATCGAAGTCCCAGGTACCTATCCAAGCTGCAACCTCACCTAACTTATTCCGGATACTCCTGGCATTAAAGTCTTCACACTTCAATCCAGCTTGCTGTCTGCCAGCACACTCCTGTGACAGTGAGGTCCTGACCATGTCCTCCCTACGCTCATCCTCCTGTGTACTAGGACTACACCTCAGTTTCCCATCCCCCTTCTGAGCTCGTTTAAATCCACCCGAATGGCACTAGCCAATTTTCCACCCAGGATATTCGTGCCCCTCTGGTTCAAGTGGAGACCGTCCTGTTTGTACAGGTCCCACCTTCCCCAGAATGAGCCCCAATTGTCCATGTACCTGAAGCCCTCCCAACTGCATCATCCCTGCAGCCATGTGTTCAGCTGAAATCTCTCCCTGTTCTTTGCCTCGCTATCACGTGGTACGGGTGACAAACCAGAGATGACCACTCTGCTTGTTCTAGCTCTCGGCTTCCACCCTAGCTCCCTCAAATCCTGCCTGACATCCCGATCCCTTTTTCTACATATGCCGTTGGTGCCTATGTGGACCACGACTTGGGGCTGGTCACCCTCTCCCCTCAGGACCCGAAAGAGACGATCCGAGACATCACAGACCATGGCACCTGGTAGGCAATACACCAATCGTGAGTCTCTTTCGTTCCTGGCAAATCTTCTATCAGTCCCTCTAACTATTCAGTCCCCAATGACTATCACTCTCTTCCTGTCCCCCCGCCGTCCCTTCTGTGCAAGAGGGACAGACTCGGTGCCAGAGATCTGCACCCTACCGCATGCCCCTGGTAAGTAGTCCCCCGGAACAGTATCCAAAACGGTATACTTGTTTTTCAGGGGAGCAACCACAGGGGATTTCAGGGGAACGACCACAGGGGAAGGTTGGTCAAGCTACACCGGGTAAACGTACATTTTTGGCTGAAGAAACATGTGTTTCAGTGTGAGCTAATGGAAGAAGCCATGGTGTCAAAGCTAAACATTTCGACAATAAGACAACCATTCTTAAAAGCAGCAGAGAGCATGAAAAAGAAATGAGCGGCTTTAATATCCACTTAAAATTTATGTGGAATATCAGATGGAATTTTCTTATTGACTCCATTGTGCAATCATGTCAATCTAAAAATGTTAACTGCATTCATTAATACTAACCAGAAACGGACTTTGTAGTAAATGGTTTGACGATTTTCTGGATCTGGAACATCCCTTTTCCTTCTCCAACGAAGATCGTACCAACCTATGGTACCAAACTGTGAGTCAAATGGACACGACTCGTAATCTTTAAATTCCTCATCAAAACAGTCTAATCGTATGGTTCTGTGCAATAAAAGAGAAAGAATAAACATGTTTCCCACAATTTTGCTGATGTTTACGAACAGAATGCACAAATTCAAAAAGTTTGAGCTGGCATGTTTGCTTCCTCCAGCCTGTTTAAACTGTTCCATTCAATGTGAAATTTGTGATACGTTTTAGCACACAGGTCTATTTGATCTGTGCCACCACCTTCTATTCGTCATACATGCTTTCCCCACCTTCCTGTAATACATTCCTTGAAGTGTTCAATGAGATTTTGATTTTAAATCTTATCGTCATATTCTTTTGATTCTCAAGCATCAATGAATCTGATGTTGCCGCCATTCCATGCAGTGCATAGCACGTCAAACAGGAGTCTTACTCTTGCCATGAGCACTGAGGTAGTACGGGATCATAACTGTCTCACAGTTCAGAAAGAAATTCTACATATAGGGCTATGTAGAGTCATGCAGTTAATTTTATTTGACATGCTATTTCTTTTCTTCACAAATATGCTGGATTTAAAGTGATCTTCACCCTCATTTAAAATGAATCCAATATCCAACCATCTGTAAAACAAGCATATCCAAATTTTAGTTTGAGTTTAGTGTTTCACAAATATATTACTTTTTAAAAAATTATATTTGAGTCAACATTAACATTTCATTCCCTGACAGCGGGTGAACTTACTTTTAAACTCCCATTTTCCTTCGGTATTAACGGAGAGGTGAGCCTTTTTGCAAGCACCGAAAGTCTCCACCAGTTTACGCTAAAACTTGCGGAACTGTAAGTTTCACAAATATGTTCCTATTAAACACTAATTCCTATTGAAGCAGTATGAAGCTAAATTCATTCAACTGGACAGCAAAAACGGTCAAGATTTTAAAAGCAAGTTACCATTTTGAAGTCACTCTTCGAACTAAATTCCATCTTGGTGTGTGAGAGTCCATAGGTTCCTCACTCTCAACGAACCAGTCAAACTGTCATGCAATTACTGAAACACACAGACAAAAAACATCAATGTTAACGGTCACGAAGATTTTGAGAGTGATTTGGAATTCGTACTCAATACCCCCTGGGGAAAATCTGTTCCAATCTGGATAGTACTCACTTATTACCATCCCACCTACCTTCCCCAGCACCTCCTCCCCCTCCACACTATTTGTTTCTGAGCTCCCTTCCACCCTCCATTTCTCAGGAAGGGTCCTGACCCAAAACCTCAACTTTCCTCAGCCTCTGATGCTGCCTGCCCTACTGTGTTCCTCCAATGTGTTATCTCAGACACCAACATTGGCAGTTCTTACTATCTGGATAAATCATTCTCACCTTGTAACAAGTGATTTTAGGAATCACTTAAACACTCAAAGTACTCACAGTCAGTGTACCATTTCCTTGACCAGTCAATTTGATGTGAATCTTTCTTCCATGCGGAAGCTATAACAACAATTATATTTGAGAATCAAACTCTTCATTGCATCACCAATATTTCCTTGTCTGTTTGAAACATAAGATAATGAAATAATCATGGACAGATTGGCCAACAGTGTAATTTAATGCGTGTTACAACCATTGAAGTGATCTTTAAAAAGCTGTTGTCATACAACACACCACTTTTTGAGATGCAGTGATGAACAAACTTCCTGAGACGCAAATAATATATGCCGAATTAATTCCAAAGAATACCTTTACAATTAAAAAGAAGCTAAAAATTTCTTTACATTGTCATGCTTGTCAGATTGCTATTAGTCAATGGAAATTGTGCAGAATAATTATTTATTCCCAGATGAAAAGGAAGCGTATACATTTCATTTTTACATCTTATCCAAGAGAGAAAACAAAACACCTTCATGAATGCATTGTCAAACAAGAAGACTCACAAAAAAAGTCATTTGGCCCATTGAATTTCCTCCATCATTCGCTGAGATCATGGTTGATCTCATTACATTTATCACGACACAACATTTCCACCAAACCCTCCTTATAGCTAATACATTCCGATCCAAGTAACATCCTGGTAAATCTCTGTTTCTGTGCCATGCCTTGTCTTTCTAAATATTTTTTCAGTCATCTACAAATTTAGCCACAGCACATGCACCTCTTTCCTCCAAGTCATGAAAAAACAAGCACAAGAGCTGTGGTTCCTTCAGCGCGACCTCATTTCTTACTGACAAGCCAACCCTGGCATCTCTGTCTATTTGTATCGGAGATAATGGGAACTGCAGATGCTTCAGAATCCAAGATAACAAAGTGTGGAGCTGGATGAACACAGCAGGATGAAGACACAGAAGTAGAAGGGTCTCGGCACGAAACGTCAGCTTTTCGCTCCTGAGATGCTGCTTGGCCTGCTCTGCTCATCCAGCTCCACACTTTCTTATCTCTGTCCATTTGCCTGTTCTTTCTATCGGACATGAATCATTGGCTATTTCGTTCCCAACACTTATCCCCTAACAACCACCTCTCTGTGATACCCAGAGTGATGTATCTGTCAATTTCAATCTGCTCCACAAACTCATTCACTTTGTTTCATACACTCCCTGCAATTCAATACAAGATCTTCAGTCTGGCATTTACAGCCACCCTTCTTATCTGCTGCAGCTGAAGTGAGACTCCTGACCATTTCCATACTTTTTGTCCTATTACTTGCTCTGGAAACTTTGCTGAGCACTTACCAGCTTCTAACTCTTTCCACAATTTTCCATGCAACTGAGCTCACCCGCTCCACACTTTTTATTTTAACACCCTACCCCAAGACCGAGCCCTGTATTTTGCCAGGATACTTGTCCCAAAATGATTCTCATCGAGCCTATAACACCAAGAATGACTCCCTCCTTCCCTGTACCGATGCCAATGTCCCATGAATTCAAACACATTTCTGCCAGGCCACCATTTAAACAATGCATTTGCATCTATAATTATGCTCACACCGTGCCAAATTGCTCAGATAATAATCCAGAGATTATTACCATTCTGGTTCTGCTTTCTCATTCAGCACCTCGGTGCTCATAATCCCTCAGCAGAACCGCTTTCCTCTTTCTTCCATATCAATTGTACCTGTGTGTACCACAATAGCTGGATTTCTACTCCTCCCACTTCAAGTTCCTTTGTAGCCGAGATGGAATATCCTGAACCTGGGCACCAGGCAGGCAACTTGACTTTTGAGACTCTCGATCCTAGTCACAACGAACAGTGTTCATTCCCCAAACTACACTACCTCTGATTATAACTACATTTCACTTTTTATCCCCTCCTGAATGTCCCCCCTGTACCACAGTGCTGCAGTCAGTTTACTCATCTTCCCTATACCCTGCACTCTCATCCACACACGAAGAAAGAATCTCAAAGCTGTTAGATAAGATCAAAGGCCAAGGTTCCTTCTGCACTACATTCTGGATCCTTCCACCTGCCCTGTTCTTTGTCACAGTCTCACGTCTCTGGCCACTGACCGAGTTTCAGCTAGTTAATCTAAGGTGTGTGACTGCCTCCTGAAGCAGAGCAATCCCTGCTAACTCTGCCCCACACGATTTGTTGATTGGTCAAAACTGAGATTCCAGTTCATCAACCCTGAGCTGGAGTATGGGGTCTGACCACTCTGGCTTCATGAAGGTATAAATCATCATCTGGGCTGGCATCTCCATTTCAATTACTTCGATCTTAATTTGATTTGAAAACATTCTGGTCTTTTAGTTTGTAGCCTGTAAATATTTCTCCGATTTACTTGCAATCTGAAAGCTACCGATAATAGATTCTTAAACCAGAAGCGATCACCAACGAATGAGCCTGATTCACCCTCCGGGTCCCTGATTCTGGCTTCAATTTACTCTGTCTCAAAAAAAAAATGCTTACAAACTATCAGGCAAAAAAAGCAAGCAAATGGCACCTCTTACGCTCTGCACTGACTTACCGCATTGCCACCAAGTTCCCCAAAATATATATTCACTTGGTGCATTTCACTCGAGATGTGATCTCTCCTTCCAGAACGTGCAAAGCATACTGATCCAAAGCAATATACTACCTTCAAAACCTCAGCTCTCAGCTTATTACTTTTGAGTATATTCTCAAATGCTTTCTCCAAGTCCAAACACAACACATTTACTGGTTTTCCTCTATTAATTCTCCTTCCAAAACTTCCTCCAAAAACCCAAACAAATTAGCCAGACACAATTTCTCTTTCAGCAGGCTGTGGTGATTCTGTTTGATTAGATTCTGATTTTCCAAATGTCCTGCTACTATTTTCTTCATAGTTGATTGCCACCTATTTCCAACAATAGATGTTAGGCTGGTTCGGTTGTAGTTATCTGCTTTTTGCCTCTCTCCTTTTTAAATAGGGATATCACATCGGCATTTTTCCAGCCCTCAGATGCTTCTCTCGAATCGAAAGCTTTTTGGGAAATTACAATCAATGCATACACCGACTCTGAAGCTCATTGTTCAGAATCTTAGAAAGTAAACCATCACGGCAAAGAGTCTAATCTGCTTTTACTCCATTAGATTGTCTACTGCGACTTCTCTCATGGTACTGATGGTGTGGTAGTGATGTGTTTAATTCCTCCCTGTATTCTTTAGTAATAAGGGGATCCTTGAAGTATCTTCCACTGGAAAGACTACCCTTCTCTTATTGTCGTTGTTCCTTGATTTAAAAATTAACCTGGCCATCTCAGCCGAGCATATAATTAATGGCATTACCTCTAAAACCTTCTCTGCTAAAGTGTTCAATAGATTGCTACAACCTGAAACATGTAATTCTCCCCCTAAATTAATAGGCAACCAATTTGAAAATGTGGCCTCTGGTCGCAAAATCTTTGACAAATAGGAGTAATCTCTGCGGATATACACTATCAAGTCTCTTAAGAATCTTAAATGTTGAAAAAATAAGATTTTTTAAAATCTTACAAACGCCAATGAATGTCGTCCCAGCCTGCCCAACATTCTTACGCATGGCAATTCCCTCTGCCATTTCCGAAATCAACCCAGTCAACATGAGGTGTACAGCCTCCGCAGCATTCACTCTGTGGCCGTACATGACTTATAAGTTACCATCCTGCTGCTACTTCTCGACTTCTATTTGTGATGCAGTCCTCTGTCCATCCTAACATACTACTCTTGAACACATGGGCTCTTTTCTTTTGAGACACCTTACGAGCTGTACCTTATCAAATGCTTTGTTGAAATCTCAATGGACTACATCAACTGGTGGTCCTTCATCAGTAATGTTTGTTTCCTTCTCAAAGCACTGTAGCAAGTTTGTCAAGTATTGTTTCCCCTTTATAAAAGGATGTTAACTCTGTAGGATGTTATAGCACACTCAGTACCCTGTTATTTCATCTTTCATTGCCGGCATGAACATCTACCCAGGTTGACCTAAATTGGCAATAATTGCTTGCTATTTTATCGAAGTATTTTTCTCATCATGGTGTTATGTTCACAATCTTTCAATCCTCTGAGAATTTTCCCCAATCTAAGGATTTTTGCGACATTATCATCAGTGCATCCCTAGTATCTGTCGCTGCATTGTTCAACATGAGAGGACACAACTCATCATACCCCTTGGATATTTTCTCTACTGATTGGAGTCATGTTTGGAATTCTATGCAGTGACATTCATTTTTAACAGTTTGCGAAATACTACCAGGAACAGAAATTGTGATCCAGCTGCAACTAAGCGATAGCTTTCAGCACAGAAGAAAGTATTTGAATTCATTATGACCCGAATCACTCCTGAAAAGGGCAATACAATTTGCCTCAGTCCATAATGTTCTTTCTCGAACATCCTGAGATGTATTATCTCTATTTCTTCAAATTTACCACAGATTCTGTTTCAATCACCCTTTCAGCAACACGCATGACAACATTTCGGCATTCTTAGTCCCCCTGTAGCCTCCGTTGCACGTGTGCATTGTTAGACGATTATTTGTTTGTGTGCCTGCTTTTTTGCTCAAATGGTTAAAGGTAAGTTGGTGTTCTTTTGTCATCAGAGCTATTGCCTCCTCATTCTCATCTTCCTTGTTTTATCCCTCTGCTGGAATATTTAATTTGTTGACATATCTGAAATATGTTGTTGAATGGATTGGGTTTTGTAACATTGCATTCCCCATAGACCATCTACCGATACTGTTGCTTGTTCTGACAGTTATTATCTTGCAGAGTGGAAAATGCAGTTTGAAAGCAATGGAACATTATTGATGAAGAAGTTGATGCATAAATTGCTGCGATCTTCCAAACTACAAACTCACCCTCAATTCTTTCTCGGTCAGAGCATTATGCCGGCGCAAATGAATCGTGTTCTCAATGGGACATCCAAAACCATGGAATTGAATTTGCATGTTGATTTCTTCTTCCCTCTTCAGAAATGCAATGTCGTATCGTGATGAAGCTTCCAAGGCAATGTTTGTGTCCTTCAATGAAGGGAAAAGTGACTTTTAGATTCATGGAAATATTTCAGTACTTCCACATACATGAAATACAAACATTCTCCCTGCATTCTGACCCAAGTCCGCAAGACTAGGGCATGACCCAGTCTCATTTTATCGTATCTTTCCGATTTTACATGCCACGGGATAATCATTCAGGCGTAACAGAAATGTTGATCATGGAAATTTATCACCGTTTTAATAAATAATGGCAAATTTTCAACATCTTGCAAGTGTATGAAGGCTCAATCTCATGACACCTTGCCTGCTGCACAAAGACATTCTTACACTGCTTTGAGTGTTAGGGCTCAAACAAAACACAATCATTACACAAATGCATCAACACGCTACTTTCAATAGGATCTGGCGCAGGCTTGGAGGGCCGAAGCGCCTGTTCCTGTGCTGTAATTTTCTTTGTTCTTTGACCAGATAAAAAGGAAAAGGGAGGTGTATAACAGTCATCAAGGGAACAAGAGTCCCTGTGGACGCACTAACGTCAACCAGGCCAACATCCCCAGCACTGAGGCACTGACCATCCTCGATCAGCTACAATGGGCTGGACACTTCATCTGTATGACTGACACGAGACTCCCCGCATGTTCTCATCCCAGCTTCAAAACAGCAGGCGAGACCCAGATGTGCAGAGGAAGCACTCGGTGATAAACTCAAGTCCTCAATGGCGAAGTGCGACATTCCTGCAGACACCTGGGAATCGCCGGTCTCAGACGGCCTAAAGCCTGAAGAGCACCTGGGAAGGCATCAAACACTTTGCGGCTTGCCTTTGGAAGCAGCGGAAGCCATGCAGCCACACCAACACCTCCCTCACCCCTTCCCACGACTGCCTTCTGCCCCGAGTGCAACAGAGCTGACGGTAGCTGCATCGGTCTGTGCAGCCGGCGATCAATTCAGCCTGAGAGTGGGAGAGTGTCATCCATATCTGCGAGAAACCACCATGATGATGATGATGTATAGTGTGCAGGGGCATCTCGTCACAGCAAATCAGAGAACAAATACAGGGCAACAGAACACTGGTGACCAAGATTAGGATGAGGGAGAATCTCAAAATCTTCTGCAAGTGTCTCAGAGGGAAAGAGAAAACCCAGGGAAAACCAGGTCTCATCAGGGATGAAGAGGCAAATGAACGGTTTGAACTGGAGGGCAATGTCAGGTGTTAAACGAGAATTTCACATCAGCTTTTACATGTGAGAAGGAGCACACAATTCTCGGACAGAATTAACAGAGACTGGGGAGATGTTCGGTGTTTTGGTGAATTTAAAATTGGACAAATCCCAGGTTTGGATGAGGTGTATGCCACGATGCCCAGGGAGATGAGAGAAAAAATTCCACTCGCCCTCATACAGAGCTTTCAAAAGTACCAAAGGACTGGAGAACAGGTAACATAGTTCCACTTATCAAAATGCGTGACAAACATAAAGCAGAGTATTACAGACCAGTGAGTATCACATCAGTAGATAGGAAAATATTGGAGAAAATTCTGAACGGCAGACGTAATTTCCATTTCAAGAAGTGGGGTCTGATCAGCGACCGTCAGCATAGCTTTGTCAGAGGGAGGTCACGCCTCACAAACTTAGATGATTCTTTCAAAGAGGTGACAGAGTGTGCAGATGGGAGTTGATGTAGTGAAAATAGATTTCAGCAAAGACTTGGACAGGGTCCCAAATGGGAGCGTGGCAAAGAAGGTAAAGCTCGGGGGGTCCAGGAAAATACAGCAAGTTGAATCCAAAGTTACAGATTGGTCAAATGGGCAGGTCAACGGTAGATGGAATGTTAACCCTGATCAAGAAGGCAATTTGGACAAACTAACAAGGCAAGGAATCATTCAAAGAAATGCCAGGACACTAGGAAGATCAGAGGAATGGTGTGATCTTGGGGTGCTTGTCCACAGATTCCTGAACATGGAATGGCAGCTTAAAGGGACAGTTCAGAAAGCACATGGCTCAAGAGCTGTACAGGACTTTTGTTAGGCCCCAGCTGAAGTGCTCAGTGCAGTTCTGGTCTCTCCATTATAGAAAGGAGGTGTTTGCATTTGAGCACGTGTGGAGGACATTCATCAGGATGTTCTGAGGGGGTGAAGCATTTTAACTCTTGGGAGAGTCTGGATACGTTTGCGTTAGCAATAACTGCTAATTCTGGAGTCTGAGATCACACAGTGTGGAGCTGGGGGAACACTGCAGGCCAGGCAGCATCACTGTTGCCGATCTCTGATTAAAGGTCTAGGCCTGAAACATCAGCTTTTGTGCTCCCGAGATGCTGCTTGGCCTGTTGTGTTCAGCCAGCTCCACACTTTGTTCTCTTGGATTCTCCAGCATCTGCAGTTCCCATTGTATCTAGCATCACTGTTTTATCTGGATAAGGTTGGCTTGTTTTCTTTTGAGTAGAGAAGGTTGAAGGAGGTCCTGAAAAAATTGTTTAGATTAATATGGGTAGGGGCGAGGTAAAAAGAAGGTCCATAATGGGGTCGGTCGGGGGGCGGTGGTGGTAGAGGAAGAGATACATACATTTAAGCTAAAAGCTCAAGGACAATGCCAAAAGGAAAAGTGATGCACAGGCAAAGTGCATGTAAGAATTTAAT
The DNA here is from genome assembly GCF_030684315.1 of Stegostoma tigrinum. Classification (NCBI taxonomy): domain Eukaryota; kingdom Metazoa; phylum Chordata; class Chondrichthyes; order Orectolobiformes; family Stegostomatidae; genus Stegostoma; species Stegostoma tigrinum. The sequence goes on along the minus strand of NW_026728158.1, from coordinate 355,901 downwards.
AAAGGATGAACACCATTCAAGAACTGGTATTTGTGCCAATGCACCAAACCTGCAGATGAAAATGCAGTGTCCAGTTTGATTGCAAACTGCAACAACCACCAGTTAGTAACATGATCAATGGAAATATCTGAATGCCTGTTGTTGTGATCTCAAGCATTTACCTGCGTCGAGTGAAATCCACCACCATAGTTCTGTTGCATCGTTGGCCACCTCGCAATCGGTGTTGCATAGTCAATATCATTCCTTGACAATGCTTGAAGCAAGGCATAAGCAGTGGTTTCCACAGTCATCGCAGAAGCCTGTGCTGCTTCAATTGGATACGGCTTCTCGTCCTCCAACCATGGAGGCTTTCCAGGAACCAACATCACAATCTGTCATTTGAGAAAGGGATTAGCTGACAATAAAGTTTACATCATATAGATTTTTGTTTGCATTTCACCAACACAACAATGGTTTTCTGGTCAAGATCCACCATTGTCTCACCACTGATGTCTATAACATGCTCCATACTTCCCGCTCAGTGATGGGTCCTTTTGTTTGGGAAAAATAGGCACCTTCGAATGCAAATGAATCAAGATGAGCTTTAGTTTCTCATCAGGCTACATGGCAGTTATTACAAGATGTTACGAACAAACGGTGAAGAGGCAGATCCAACCATTCAGAGCATCAGTCTGGATGATCTTCTTGCCCTCATCCTGAGGAGGCATCACAGATCTTAACTTACACGCAATTCAAGTTATTTCACGCAATGACAAGACTGAATGTTCGGGATACTGCAAATGCCATGGCACCTGGCAGCATCCGACAAACTGTATTGGAACAATGTGCCCCAAGGTCAGCACACCAACAGTAAATGTTTTCCAGTACATTTTTAAACACTTGCGGCACTCACATTTCAGAGAAAGATGACCTATCACGCAATCGGCAGACAAATTGTCCTGACCAATTATGACCTCAATGTATTCTCAATCATCAGCAAAGTAATGCAACATCTGGATGACAGTGCTGTCAAACAGTTGCACACTAAGGCTCAGTTTACTTTTCGTCAGGCTCACACTTCTCATAACCTCATTCAGGATTTACCACAAATATGATCAGAGATCCTGAGCTTGAAAAGGAAGGAAAGTGCAATCTGTCATTTCCACCAAGCCAACTTCTGATTGAATGTGGTGTGAAGCAGAGGAATAGAAAATTGAGTCAGTGGCATTCACTGGATACCTGCACTGGCTGAAGTCATGTCTTCATTTGAACCAAAGTGAAGACATGAACGTTCATTGAATATTGTCCAGGTGTCCAGCAGAATTCATGACTTTTCCAACAGTGAAATCAATGATGAGAAAATACAGTGAGACTTGCACAACGATCAGGCTTGGCCTGATAAACGATAAGTAACATTTGCACCACACAAGTGCTAAGCAGCAATCAGCTCCAACAAGAGAGAATATGACCACATCACAAAATTCCATGTCCTTACCTGAACATCATCCTTACATTTTTGTTTTAAATGTACAAGTGCTATCCAAGCCACGCAAGGCTATGCGCCAGGTGTTGGAAATGAGGTTAGAAAAATTCACTGCTTCTCTTTGACTGTCACAGAATCCGTGAGCTTAAGAATTTAATTAAGTCTATCCAAGAGAGTTTCTTGACACAGTATATGGATAGAAGATGGGCCATGCTGGACTTTGTCCTGGTCAGGTAACTGGTGAGAAGTGTGGGAAAGCATTTTGGAAATAGTGATCACAACTCCTTCAATTTTAAGATTGCTATGAAGAAGGATAAGTCAGGACCTTGGGGGAGAGTAAATTATATCAATTTTAGGTAGGAGCTGGGGAGTGTTAATTGGGAGGAGCTGTCACATTTGCCATATGGGAATTGTTTAAAGGCCTGCTTACGAGTTTAGGATCAGGAAGGAGGAAGGACAAGGATGGCGAGGTAAAGACCCTTGGATAATTGGGGAGGTTGTGAAGTTAGTCAAAAGGGACAAAAACAGAAATATGTCAGGTTTAGGAAACTAAAATCGAACAGGGCCGACATTAGAAAAAGCAGAAAAAGAAAGGGCGATGAAATGACCTTGGCAAGGAGGGTTGAAGGAAATCCCAAGGCATTCTGTGCATACATCAAAAACAAGGGGATAAATAGTGAGAAAGTAGGATCATTCAGGATAAAGGAGGGAACTTGTGTACGGAAGCAGAGGATATGGGCAAGATCCGAAATGAGTACTGTGCATCACTATTCACTCAGGCGAAGGGTGTGGAGGATAGTGGGATTTGTGTGGAGCATGCTCATATGATAACAGCATTTTGAGATCAAGAAAGAGCATTAAGGTGGATAAGTCCTCAGGACCCAATGGTATCTACTCAAGGATTTTGAGCGAGGTGAGAGAGGAGATTGTCGGGGCATTCAGCAATATCTTTGTATCCTTGGTAACCACTGGAGATGTACTGAGGACGAGCAAGTTGCTAAATGTTCTTCTTCTGTTCAAGAAGGTAAATCGGGTCAATCCAGGAAACTATAGACTAGAGAGTCTCTCATCGTTCATTGGGAAGCTATTGGACAGAATTCTTAGGGCTTGTATTTATCTGTATTTGGAACAGCACGGCCCAATTAGGGACAGTCAGCATGGCTTTGTGCAGGGCAGGTCATGTCTTACTAAATTGATTGAATTTTTTGAGGAGGTAACTAATGTGATCATTGAAGATAGAGTGGTGGATATTGTTGACATGGATGTTAGCAAGGCTTAAAACAAGGCGCTTCACCGTAGGATCATCCAGAAGATGAAGATCCATGGGGTCCGTGGTCACTTAGCTGCTTGGATTCACAACTGGCTTGCCCAGAGAAGGCAGAGGGTGGTGGTGGAAACGTGCTTTTTAGGCTGCAGATCCAGGACTATTGTGTTCTGCAGGGATCTGTACTGGGACCTCTGCTGTTGTGGTATATATATAAAATGACTGAGGTGACAAGATAGATGGATGGGTTAGTAAGTTTTTAGACGATAGAATGATTGGTAGAGTGGTAGTTAGGGTAGAAAGTCATAAAAGGATACAGAAGGATACAGATCCGTTGCAGAAATGGCAAGTGAATTTTAATCCATTAAGTGTGAAGTGCTCCACTTTGGGAAATTAAATGTTAAGGAAAAATATACAGTTAATGGCAGGACCCTGAGCAGCATTTGTGTATACAGGGATCTTGGGATTCAGTTCATCGCTCCCCGAAAGGGGCCACACAAGTTGATAGAGTGGCAAAGAAGACGCATGGCATGCTTGCCTTTATTAGTTCGGGAATCGAGCACAAGAATCAGGATGTCATGTTCCAGCTTTAGAACACTTTGGTTCGGCCTTAAGTATTGCACTCTTAAGAATTGTATCCAATTCTGGTCGTCATGTTACAGGAAGGACGTGGAGGTTTTGAATACGGTGCAAAAGAGGTTGCCTGGATTTGAGGGCTTGAGCTAGAAAGGAGAGGCTGGAAAGACTCAGGCTGTTTTCTCTGCAGTGGCAGAGGTTGAGGGAAGACTTGATAGAGGTTTACAAATTTATGACATGCATAGACAGATTCTGACTGTAACCCTTCTCCCAGATTTGAAATGTCTACAACTGGGGGCATGTATTTAAGGTGAGAGGGGGAAAGTTCAAAGGAGATGTCAGAGACAATTCTTATATACAGAGAGTGGTAGGAGTCTGAAAAGCACTGCCGGGGTGGCTGTGGAAGCAGATACAATAGGGCCGTTTAAGACACTTTTATATACGTACATGAATATACAAGGAATGTAGGGATATGAATCAAGGACATTCAGAAGGCTTTAGCTAAATTTGGCATCATGTTTGGCACAACATTGCATGCCAAAGGGCCTGTTCCTCTGCTGAAGTGTTCTTGGATCTATGTTCATCAATGTGACTGGAACCGTAGATCAGAGACAATAGATTCTACAGCAAGTAGACTTCTCAACATCTGTCCACTGCCGATAAACTCCAAATCCGGGTGCCAATGAAATACTCTTCACTCAGCTGAACGAGTGCGACTCAGACAACACTATCGATAAACAACAGCAATGCAGTCAAATCATCCCATTGATTGATCCCCCTTCTTACGTAAGGATATAGGAAAACAAGTCAGCCATTCAACCCTTCAAACACTTTCTACCATCCAATGAGGTTATAACTTAATTGTGGCCTACCTCCATAATGCCTTTGGTCCATATCCCTCAATACTGTTTTTCCTTTCGGTCGAACTGAAAATTTACAATTAACAATGGATCGAGAATGAACTGTTGTTTGAGATGGGGAGTTACAATGAGACAATGCACCAATTCATCAAACTCCTTCCACAGTACCTGATAATTGTGTGAACCCTACCACCCAAAAATATTTAAACAGCAGCTCCAGAATCTGCATGTTCCCTGTCAAAATCAGCAGAATCCTGATCTGGAACTGTATGACTGTTCCTTCATTTCCACTGAGTAAAAGCAATTCATCTCCTGTCCTCAGTAGTTCATTAATATATTCATACCACGTGCATTGCAGCTATTCAACAGGCCGATTCTCCACAACCTTCTCAACAGCAATTCTGGATGGATAGCAAATGCAGCCCAAGAAAGCAACATCAATGACATGCTCGTGAATTTTTAAAATTATCATGACAATATTTGCGGATTATAACAAATCTCCGACTTCATGACGTCTCAAATCCATTCTCCCCCTCTCCCCACTGCTTGGATGTGCATTCATGATTGTGATTTACAAAGAACAGCAACTAATTTGAAACAATTCACTTGCAAAAATAGAACAGAAATCTAGTTTTGTGCAAAACCGATGCAAAACAGATAGTAGCGGATAGCGAAGGGGACTGTTGGAGAATGCAGAATATAGACAGATTGGAGAGTTAGGTGGAGAAATGGCAGATGGAGTTCAATCCGGGCAAATGCGAGGTGATGCATTTTGGAAGATCCAATTCAAGAGCGAACTGGATGGGAAATGGAAAAGCCCTGGGGAAAATTGATGCACAGAGAGATCTGGGTGTTCAGGTCCATTGCACCCAGACGGTGGCAACGCAGGTCAATAGAGTGGTCAAGAAGGCATACGGCACGCTTTCATTCATCAGACGGGGTATCAAGTATAAGAGTTGGCATGTCATGTTGCAGTTTTATAGGACTTTGATTCACATTTGGAATACGGCGTACAGTTCTGGTCGCCACATTACCAATAGGACGTGAATACTTTGGAGATGGTGCAGAGGAGGTTCACCAGGATGTTACCTGGTATGGAGGGCACTAGCTATGAACAGAGGTTGAGTAGATTGGGATTATTTACATGAGAAACACGGAGGTTGAAGGGGGGGACCTGATTGATGTCGACAAAATCATGAGAGGTATAGACAGGGTGGATAGCAAGAAGCTTTCCATCTCAGAGTGGGGGGATTACTAGACGTCACAATTTCAAGGTGAGAGGGGAAAAGTTTAAGGTATATGAGTGGAAAGTTCTTTATGCAGAGAGTCGTGGGTGCCTGAAACGCGTTGTCAACGCAGGCGTTCGAGGCGGGCACAATAGCGTCATTTAAGATGTATCTAGACAGAAACATGAATGGGCAGGGAGCAAAGGGAACAGATCCTTGGAAAACAGGCGACAGGTTTACATAAAGGATCTGGAACGGCGCATGCTTGGAGGGCCAAAGGGCCTGTTCCTGTGCTGTAATTTTCTTTGTTCTTTTCCTCTTTGAAACACTTTGAAGGCTGGCTATCAGCTAGACAACAGCAGCGATCCCTGGGATTCGTCATTAGAAACATGAAGGAGTTTCCAACATCAATTGGACAGAGAGCGTATATGAAGATTCAAGTCACTATTTCATCTACAACTTTCCACCCACACCGGTGCAATGCCCTTTCAGAACTACAGTGCACGTTAGTCCAGAACATGCTGCACTCAAGCCACTTCCATTTTTCCACTTCCTGAACTACAATTTGATCCCTTCATTTCCTGGTTTGTTTGCTTTTATGTTTTTCTAGTCTTGAAGATTTCTACAGTACAAATTTACAATTGCCCTATTTTAGAAGGATATTTTTAAGCAAGAGTGGGCACAGAAGAAATTTACCAGATCGTTGCTGAGCATGGAAGGTTTCAGTGATAAAGGAAGGTTGGGTCAGCTGGAACTTTTTTCACTGGAGCAAAGGGGATAAAAGGTGACCTGATCGAGGTTGATAAATAGGACAAGGCTGAATGGATATGGGCCACGAAGAGGCAGTTGGGACTAGTTTAGTTTGGGATAATGTTGGACCTAAGGGCCCATTTCCACGCTGTACGACTATGACTCTATAAAATAGGCTGACAAGGTCAAGTAACACATACCGTACCAAAACGAGTTAAAAAAAGCACAGCATCCCCTTCAAATTACATCTCACCACAGGACAAGTTAAGGCCAGGCTACTACATAGAACAAACATCAACACTGCATCTCAAACCTCCACTGGAATTGAATAGTTTTGCATTTATCTTGATAAGTGAAACCACATTCTGTTCTCCAACCCTCTGGTACTTCCCTTGTGAGAAGAATTGAAAAACTGGTCAGGGCCACTGAGATTTTCTTTGAGGTAACAAGGTGTACAGCTGGACGAAAACAGCCGGCCAAGCAGCATCAGAGCAACAGGAAGGCTGACGTTTCAGGCCTAGACACTTCTTCAGAAATGGAGGAGGGAGAGGGGGTTCTGAAATAAATAGGGAGAGAGCGGGAGGCGGATAGAAGTTGGATAAAGGAAAAGATAGGTGGACAGGAGACAGGCAGGTCAAAGAAGCATGGATGGAGTGCAGGTGGGAAGTTAGGGAGCAGACAGGGCAGTCCAGAGAGGACGAACAGGTCAAGGGGGCGGGAAGAGGCTAGTAGGTAGGAGGTGGGGGTGGGGCTTGAGGTGGCAGGATGGAATAGGTGGGTTGGTTTTAGATTGCGGGAGCAGGAGGGGAGATTTTGAAGCTTGTGAAGTCCACATTGATATCACTGAGCTGCAGGGTTCCCAAGCGGAATATGAGGTGCTGCTCCTGCAATCTTCTGGTGGCACTGCAGGAGACCCAGGATGGACACATAATCTGAGGATTGGGAGGGAGAGTTGAAACGGTTCGCAACTGGTAGGTGCAGTTCTTTCGTGCATTAGTGACTTGCAAAGGTCCCGAAGCCTCCGCTTGGTTTCCCCGATGTAGAGGCGGCTACAATGGGAACAGCGAATACAGTATATCACATTAGCAGATGTGCAGGTGAACATCTGCTTGATGTGGAAATTTCTTCTTGGCGCCTGGGATGGGGGTGAGGGGGGAGGTATCGAGACAGGTGAAGCACTTCCTGCAGTTGCAGGGAAAAGTGCCGCGTGTACGGGGTGCTGGAGGGGAGTGTGGAGCGCATAAGGGAGTCACCTAAGGGTGGCGAGGGAAAAAATGTCTTCGGTGGTAGGGTCAGAGTGCAGATGGCAGAAGTGTCGGCGATGATGCATTGAATCCGAAGGTTGGTGGGGTGGTACGTGAGGGCGAGGAGGACTCTGTTTTGGTTGTTGTTACGGGGAGCGGGTGTGAGGGGTGAGTTGTGGGAAATGTGGGTGACCCGGTCGAGGGTGTTTTCAACCACTGCGGGGGGGTGGGGGGTAGTTGCGGTCCTTGAAAACTAAAACTTCTCTTTCAAATCCTCCCACCTCCTACAGGCAAAGTGGGTGGCCAGGGTATCCACATGGGCCCAAGCTATGCCTGCCTCTTTGCAGGTTACATGGAACGATCCCTCTTCCGTACCTACACTGGCCCTAAACCCCATCTCTTCCTCCGTTACATTGATGACCGTATCGGCGCCACTAATGTGGTATGCTGCAAAATGTGCTATGTGGTAATCCTTTCACCATGTATATTTCGTAATCAAACAACAAACTAAAGGAAGACAACAAAATGTGGGGCTGGATGAACACAGCAGGCCCAGCAGCATCTCAGGAGCACAAAAGCTGACGTTTCGGGCCTAGACCCTTCATCAGAGAGGGGGATGGGGAGAGGGCTCTGGAATACATAGGGAGAGAGGGGGAGGCGGACCGAAGATGGAGAGAAAATAATATAGGTGGAGAGGAGAGTATAGGTGGGGAGGTAGGGAGGTGATATATCAGTCCAGGGAAGACGGACAGGTCAAGGAGGTGGGATGAGGTTCAGAGGCAGAAAATGGAGGTGCGGCTTGAGGTGGGAGGAAGGGATGGGTGAGAGGAAGAACAGGTTAGGGAGGCAGAGACAGGCTGGGCTGGTTGTGTGATGCAGTGGGGGGAGGGGACGAACTGGGCTGGTTTTGGGATGCGGTGGGGGAAGGGGAGATTTTGAAGCTGGTCAAGTCCACATTGATACCATTGGGCTTCAGGGTTCCCAGGCGGAATACGAGTTGCTGTTCCTGCAACCTTCGGGTGGTATCATTGTGGCATTGCAGGAGGCCCAGGATGGACATGTCGTCTGAGGAACGGGAGGGGGAGTTAAAATGGTTCGCGACTGGGAGTTGCAGTTGTTTATTGTGAACCGAGCGGAGGTGTTCTGCAAAGCGGTCCCCAAGCCTCCGCTTGGTTTCCCCAATGTAGAGGAAGCCACACAGGGTACAATGGATACAGTATACCAACTGCACCTCCCAGTCGCGAACCAATTTAACTCCCCCTCCCATTCTTTAGATGACATGTCCATCATGGGCCTCCTGCAGTGCCACAATAATGCCACCCCAAGGTTGTAGCAACAGCAACTCATATTCCGCTTGGGAACCCTGCAGCCCAATGGAATCAACGTGGACTTCACCAGCTTCAAAATCTCCTCTTCCCCCACCGCATCCCAAAACCAGCCCAGCTCATCCCCTCCCCCCACTGCAACCCAAAACCAGTCCAACCGGTCTCCGCTTCCCGAGCCTGTTCTTCCTCTCACCCATCCCTTCCTCCTACCTCAAGCCGCACCTCCATTTCCTACCTACTACCTCATCCCGCCTCCTTGACCTGTCCGTCTTCCCTGGACTGACCTATCCCCTCCCTACCTCCCCACCTATACTCTCCTCTCCACCTATCTTCTTTTCTCTCCATCTTCGGTCCGCCTCCCCCTCTCCCCCTATTCATTCCCGAACCCTCTCCCCATCCCCCTCCCTGATGAAGGGTCTACACCTGAAACGTCAGTTTTTGTGCTCCCGAGATGCTGCTCGGCCTGCTGTGTTCATCCAGCTTCACACTTTATTATCTTGGATTCTCCAGCATCTGCAGTTCCCATTATCTCCTGGGGGTTACCATTGACTAGAAACTCAACTAGGCTTGGCACACAAATAGATTGGCTACAAGAGCACATCAGAGGCGAGGAATACTGTGGTGAATAATTTACCTCTTGACTCCCTAAAGCCTGTGCATCGTCGACAAGACACAAGTCAGGAATATGATGGAATACACCCTTCTCGCCTGGACAGGTGCAGCTCCAACATTCAAGAAACTTGACACCTTCCAGGACAAAGCAGCATGCTTGATTGGTCCCACATCCTTTCCCACGACTACTGACACTCAGTAGCAGCACTCTGTACTATCTACAAGATGCACTGCAGAAATTCACCAAAGACTCTCAGACAGCACCTTCCAAATCCACTACCAATTCCATCTAGGACAAGCATAGCAAATACATGGGAACACCACCACATGCCTGTTCCCCTCCGAGCCACTCAGCATCCTGACTTGGAAATATATCACTGTTTTTTTTCCACTGTTGCTAGGTCAAAAGCCTGGAATTCCCTCCCTAACAGCATTGTGGGTCAACCTACAGCATGCGGATTGCAGTGGTTCAAGAAGGCAGCTCACCACCACCTTCCCAAGGGCAACCAGGGACGGGCAATAATGCTGACCCAGATAGTGATGGCCCACGTCCCACAACTGAATAAAAATAAACATAAGAACACACACACAGTAACATGACAACGACTAGAAAATCTGTTTTTTTTTTGTTTGCTTTCATGATACTTATTGTGGGAATAAATCCCAGCCAGATTAGCAAGAAGAATGTCCATGATTACATGTGGGATTTTTTGCATCGAGCTGAGAGGGTTAATGTTTCATCTTAATTACAATACCTCAGGCAGTGTAGCACTCTATATGTCGTCCCCTGCTGTGGGATTTGAACCCCTGAACTACCAGGCAATATATCTCATAAATTTCACTTCTGAGGGTAGGAGATAATAACTTGCAGAAACTATCCTGATGTATCAATGGATTTCCCCTTAGACACAGAACCTTTTCATCATGTTTGTGCAGAAATGACCAAGTTTCTGCATTCAAAGGACAAGCAACAGCTAACACTGCTGGAGAGACTCAGAGAGAGAGAGAGAGAGAGAGAGAGAGAGAGAGAGCACCAAAAGATGAAAGCGCCATGCGAAGAAATTTCAGTGAGAAATGCAAAAACGTTCCAAATGAAAATTCAAACACAGAAAGCACAATTGCAGTATTATACTGAACGCTGAATTTAATGGAAGTGATGGACATTAGGCGAAGAAAAAAAACAACACTGAACGGTTTGTGTCTTGTATTTTATAGCTGTACTAGCATGATAGATTTTCATACAGCTCCTGGTCCATTATTAGTTGGTGGGTTTTCAGTGATGGTAGCTATACCCATATTTAAAGCCCACCTCTAGCTGCCCGCAGTGAATTGTATTGAATTATTTATTGTCACTTGCAGTGAATAATACGGTAAGATACAGTGAAAAGCTCCAACTGTTTCCGCAATACAGTGCCATTATGGATGGTCTGAGAATAAAAAGAGTAAAAAGAAAGTTTTTGTTCCACTGCCTCCAGGATGACTCTGAGCCGGCTCACCAAAGACATCTGCACTGCCAGCCCTCTTGCGCCGTCTTGCACCATCTGTGCCAGGTCCACCAACATAGGTGTTGCCACTCTTCAGGAGCCTTGCCACGGGGCTCACATCACTGTCACCAAGTCCCGTGCTCAACACATAATCGCCCCACATACGGGAATTCCCGATTGCAATCCGTCGCCACCTTGCCAATAACCAGGGGTCCCTGCTCCAGGCCTGCAATCAGCGGTGCCTGCCCGCACTGCCACCTTGATGATGCCAGGAGTTCCCACTCTAGGCCCACCACATCCAGGAGTCCCTGGCTCTGCTGGCGACCACCTCGCCAAGAGCCTCGCTCTGGCTGCCTTCACCCAAGGTGTTCTCTTGCCGGTGCCGCCATCTTGAAGCGTGCACAGCAGCTGCTGGCCCCACGTGAGGACGTCCCTGATGCCATTGCCATGGTTTCTGACTGCCAGGAAGCAGCTGCCAGTCTTCACGTGGCCCGTGCTCACTGCAATGTCAATCCGGGTGACTCACACGTCAAAAAGATAATCCAGGAAAAAAAAGCAGAAATAAAAAGAATAAAAAGTGAAAGAAAACAGATGGGAGTGGGTGAGCCCCAGGCAAGAGCCCAGACACAACCCTGCTACTCCCTCCTACAAGCAGTGCAGTGGTTTCAGGCACTTGAAGAGTTTGAGTAACAGGCTGAGGTCCAGTTCCTGTTCCTATCTCAGCCAGAGATAACAAGGTGTAGAGTTGGATGAACACAGCAGGCCAAGCAGCATCATAGGAGCAGGGAAGCTGACGTTTTGGGCCTAGGCCCTTCTTCAGAAATTTATGAAGAAGGGCCTAGGCCCGAAACATCAGGTCTCCTGCTCCTATGATGCTGCTTGGCCTGCAGTGTTCATCCAGCTCTACACCTTGTTATCTCAGATTCTCCACCATCTGCAGTTCCTACTGCTTATGTCAACCATCTTGTGTGGAAATGTTGTTCACTGCAGAAAATACAACAAATGCAGACTAGCGTGGTGGCTTGCCTGACAGATATCAGGATGCCATTTAGGAGTTTGCGACAAACCAAAAGCTTTTGTCGTCATTTCCTGATGCCAGTCTGTTGTTTCCAGCATGCACTGAGAGACCACTTACTTACTGATTTTCAATCATGAAGGAGCCACGGGTTTCCATGAAAGACACTTGGAACATTGAAGGCAATGCCAGAGGCTCATGTCTTTGGAGTGTTCTGCCAGTCATGTCTAAAATAGACCAGCAGGTGAAGCAAAGTGATAATGGGAACTGCAGATGCTGGAGAATCCAAGATCATAAAATGTGAGGCTGGATGAACACAGCAGGCCCAAGCAGCATCCTGAGATGCTGCTGGGTCTGCTGTGTTCATCCAGCCTCACATTTTATTATTAAGGTGAAGCAAAGGGCAGTTTTCAACCTTAAAAGCTCCAACACGCAGCCACAATCAGCAGCTCTCACTGCACAATGGACGGTTCCTGCTTATTATTTCACGTTTGGAGTGCGCTCTAATGAGTACAGTTCATTTTTAATACACGAATTATTTCAAACATCAATTCAGAATGCGTAAACATTTTTGCATTAATTCAGCTTTAATTGGCCAATTTGCTCTCATAACAAGCATTGTTGCAAAACAATCTGACCCAGATCTGAAAGATTAAAACATCCTGTAAAAGCCAACACATGAGAATTGTTAAGAATGATATTTACTCGTTCACATCACCCATTTGGATCTTTGCAGCTCTTAAAAAGGTGAATCCTGCTCTCTGTGTTTAAATAGGTTTCCAGTGGATGCTTCTGTTGCTGGTCATGAATGCCTCTGTTGGCATTGCAGAGATTTGACTGCTCTGCGCTAACCCTCTACTAATTTTGCATTTATGGGCCTTATATCATACTAATGTACCTATCACAGCAACTTTATTCAGAACTGCAGATCATCCAGCTTGTTTAAATCTGAGCAAGGTGAAGAACTTTGAATATGGGAAAAGAAAAGCATACTTTGTGTATCATTGTCAGCTGTTTATCTCTAGCATTAGAAAGTTAGGCAGTTCTGAACAGTTTGATTAGAAAAGTAGGTCAATCATAATTTCTATTTAAAAAATGGACCGAAAGAGTGGGCACTGCAGGGGATAGGGTGCTTTATTTCCCCATGAGAAGAAAGAAAGCAAAAAGGGGAAAAAATCTCGGCAGTTATGATTCCATTATTTCCCACTCCCAGACTTAGAGTTCCACTACCTTGAATCAGTATTCAACAACCTTTTGTCATCCAACCATCCTGAGAGACTAATTGGAACAGTCTTAAAGAAAAACTGCATTAGTGCAATGCTTTTCACAAGTTCAGGGCATCTCAAAGCAATCAAAGCCAATGAAATACTTTCTGAATTGTAGTCACCACTGTAAAGTAGAAAACAGCAAACTACTGCAAGCAACAATGTAACCATGTTTTGGCCATGAAAACACAAATTTTGATTGTATTATGATAACTGTTGAGCTCAATGACATTCAAAAAGAAAGCCAGAATTCCATTTAATAGTTAAAAACAGTAACACTACTGAAACTTATATTTTAAAACCTGTACTGCAACAGATGACCAAAACACCATTGATTAAGCATTATTATGAAAGACAACTTAGATTTTGAACTACAAAAAGGATCATTTGCCTTTTAAACTTACCCACACATTGCACATTCCATGCACATTGTAAACCATATGCAGTAGCTCCAACCCTACAATGGATTTGTATTTCCATGTTTTACATTCTAGCAGCTTCAAGTGGCCCTCTCCAGGTACTTCCCTCAATTTTTATAGTTTCCTAATCCACCAGGAGTAGTAAAGTCTATCTCAATGGATTTTCTTCCCCGACCATGTCGAGACAAATCTCCTGCAATCTTTATATCTCTATGCCTATGAAATGCATCTCTTCAACTAGAGTTGGTCTCATACCACAGCCAGTTCACAAAGTCAAGTGATAATGGGAACTGCAGATGTTGGAGAATCCAAGATCATAAAATGTGAGACTGGATGAACACAGCAGGCCCAGCAGCATCTCAGGAGCACAAAAGCTGACGCTTTGGGCCTAGACCCTTCATCAGAGAGGGGGATGGGGTGAGGGTTCTGGAATAAATAGGGAGAGAGGGGGAGGCACACCGAAGATGGAGAGAAAAGAAAATAAGTGGAGAGGAGAGTATAGGTGGGGAGGTAGGGAGGGGATAGGTCAGTCCAGGGAAGACAGACAGGTCAAGGAAGTGGGATGAGGTAAGTAGGTAGGAGATGGAGGTGTGGCTTGGGGTGGGAGGAAGGGATGGGTGTGGTGCAGTCGGTGGAGGGGACGAACTGGGCCCAGTTCGTCCCCTCCCCCCACTGCACCACACAACCAGCCCAGCTCTTCCCCTTCACCCACTGCATCCCAAAAGTTTAGGGAGGCAGAGACGGGCTGGACTGGTTTTGGGATGCAGTGGGTGGAGGGGAAGAGCTGGGCTGGTTGTGTCGTGCAGTGGGGGGAGGGGACGAACTGAACTGGTTTTGGGATGCGGTGGGGAACTAAAAAAAAATTATACAGGTTTTAATCAAACAGAGACACAAAAAAGGAGTGGGTTGGAGGTGACGTTGGTGGTAGGAAAGAGCTCAGAGGGGCAAAATCAAATGATGTTACAAAGGGGGAATTGGGCAGGTCTGACTCTACGTTGTGGATAAGTGATTGGAAGCTCATCTCAGAGTCACATATGACACCACCGAGTGTGCAAACAGGCTCCAGCCTCTGACAGATGCCAGGAAAAGGAATCTGTGGCCAGGAAGCGTAGTTTGTTTTGGGTTTGAAGATAATGGTTTGCAATACAGAATAGAATCACGACAAAAGGGAGATGAAAAATCGAGCACAATATCGGATTCCTCATATAACGAAAATCTCATAACAATGACGTGATTGCAAGCTTTCAGGATCTCTGCCATATATTCATTAAGTGGTCATGGAAAACAATGTTGCATTGTTTGGATACAAGTGCATTTTTACAGTAGAAACATTAGAAAAAAAATTATACTGCAATATAGACAGATTAGAGAGAAGTTAAAAATAGTCTTCTGAACTTAAGTTGATGAAAGCTCCGTTAAGCCGATGGTTATGGATCTGTGCCGTTCTTTGCATTAAATCTGTCAGTGCTGGAATTTCACAGAATCTCAAACAGGGCTTTGGGTCAGCTTGGATTGAGGTGAAGTCCAAGACAAATATACAGCTATTATCACAATTCTCCAGCACAAAATAGCCACAAAACATTTGGAAGCAAACAAGACCCCATTTTCTGTTGTCAAAATTGGTCCTGCACCAACAGAATATACAGATGCAAAGACGGCATGCTGAAAAGATTCAACACTGACCAGTGGGCCGTCTAAAAACTGGATTGAGGCCATTGGCTATTGTGTGTGAACAGTCCTTCCACCTCTCAGGAAGAAACTTGTGAAAACGGCAAAGGAAATGAGAATGCTTCTTGGCCTGTAGCAATGTAGAACCAATGAGATAAAGGAGAAAAATTGGGTTTCTGATATACAGCGGAAGGGGCAGTATGGTGACTCAGTGGTTAGGCCTCAAGTGCCAGAGACCCAGGTTCGCAGATGAGTGTCTGTGTGCAGTTTGCACGTTCTCTGTCTGTGTAGGTTTCCTCCAGGTGCTTTGGTTTTCTCCACAGTTCAAACAAGTGCAGGTTAGGTGGATTGGCCATGCTAAATTGTCCATAGTGCCCAGGGATGCGCAAGCTGGGTGGGTTAACCATGGGAAATGCAGGGTTACGGTGATAGGGGGTTGGGTTTGGGTGGGATACTCTTTGGAAGGTCAGTGTGAGCTCAATGGGTCGCATGGTCTGCTTCCATTCTGTGGGCATTCTACGAACTGAATTATCAGTGAGGAGGACCTGATCTTCAAACTTTACATGAGATCAATCAAAACATCTTCTAGCCACACTCTGATAAATGAGCACATATCAGAAATCAGCATTTAGCATACAAGAGCAGCTACAGCTAAATGCATTGTTACTGTTGATTACTGGCTTTAGATATGTAGAAGTAGTACATCCAACAGATTTTCATGTAGGCAGTGTGGTATTCTGCAAAGCTGCATTTGGTCAGTTGATGAGGACACTACTTCTACAACCTTCTCTTAAACAAGCAGATCTCTGATCTCCTACAACTCAGGCCTTGTGTGCAAGCCTTACTCCTTTGACCCATTGCTGGTCAAGCATTTAGCCATTTCCAACCTGAGGTTTGGAATTCATTCCAGAGACCTCTTTATCCCTGTCTCCTCCTATAAGATACTTCTCAAACACTTTCTTTCACTCAGTATGGCTCCCTGTTTGATTCTGCTCCTCTGACATGCCTTGGGGCTTGGTAGCTATGGCAAAGGCACTATACAAATGCAACTTTGATTACAGATGGCAAGTGAATGTGAAGTGTACAGAATCTGTTAGTTCGTGCCAGTTTTAGCAGCTCTGCTGATAGGTTCCTAAAGATTAGCCCTTAGGATCATCCAGACACTTGACTGCATTTACTTAATCCTGGAAAGCATCATTTTGGTCCACTTATCAATAACATTCACACTCGGAGAGAAACAAAAAATGTTGCCAAACCAGAAGTTTGTTGATTGAACAAAACAGAAATAAATCAAGAGTTAAAGAAAAATCTGCTCTCATAAAGACAGATCAGAATATCTGTTTATTTGACAATCATCCAGGACTCTAAGGGCACAGATCTTCACCTCGTCATTGAGCTAGCTAGGAAAACACATTGCATTGAACGGAACTAATTACAATGGGAAACAAAAACACTTGTCAATAGAAGGGTGACAACTGATAGTCCGCATGTGACATTGCTGTGTTGCTGTTGCCAGGTCTATTTAAGTCACCGTAAACCTTTAGGCTCCTTGTGTCTTAGAAACAGCAGCAGCTTTCCTGAATAAAATACTACAAAGTCATTAGATTTCTGACAGCCTGGAACAGTAGCAAGGCCAGATTTGAAACAATAGCTGGTTGAAAATAGGCCACATAAGAATCTATGCATGAGGTTTTTCTGTACTTGGGATGAAAATCTAATGTCTCATTTAGTTAAAGAACAAAGCAAAACAAAGGTCATTTTAAAAAATTTAAAAATGCAATCAAAGTTCAACAATGAAGAGAAGGAACACTTGCACTCAAACAGGGAAGTTGGTGCTTAATCGTACAAATTGATTGCTTTGGTTTTGTGTGAATTATAATGGCACTTTTACTTCACACTTAATTTTCAACCTTTTGACTGAGGCGGTCAGTCATACACAGGAAAGTTGAGTTGTGTGTGCACGTGCTCCGTTTTATCTGTCCAGAAAATAAGAACAGGAGGCCATTCAGTCCTTGAACTTCTTCCACTGTTCAATTACATCATGACTGTTCTCTGATTTAACTCCAAAAGCCCAACTTGCTTCAACAAGACTCTTATAAAATCTCAATCACCTTCCAAACTGGTGATCACTACTATTTAGATAAACAAGGAGAACTGACTCATGGGAGCACCACCTTAAAATCACTCACTATACGTACTTGGAACTATATCGCTGCTTCTTTGCTGCTGAGTCAGATCCTTCAAACTCCCTCCCTGACAACACTGTGATGTCCTACACCACATCAAAAGCAGACGTTCAAGAAGGCAGTTCATGACCTTTTTCTCAAGCGCAGATAGGGATGAACAATAAATATGCATTCCAAACTCAAACAGACAAAAAGGATTGATCTCCCACCTCGATAGGTTTTGAGGGGAAGAGCTTTCCAATGCTTTCAGCAACCTTTGTTCAAGAAGTACGTCTGGAACAGCCTAGCTCTGATTTCAAGGTTACACGCTCCTTGAGCTGCAATAGGATGAAACTGACATTGAGGGTCCTGAGCTCGCTGGGCCTGACATCAGTGAGTTCCAGCTGGTTTCAGAGCTCCATGTGTAGAAATTGCATTGTAAATGCATGTTTTGCAATGAGTTCGGAAACCACCCCATCTATCAGCATCACTGAGAGCACTTTCACTGCACAAACTGCCAGCAATTCAGCAAGGCAGCCCCTTTCGCAAGTTCAATAAACAATGATCAGCAAATGTCGACTTTGTCACCAACATCCCATGAGTTATTTTTTTACAAAAACACATTGCAAAACATTGAAATTTCTTTTACCAGGATAAAGATCTTTTACCGCATGACTGTCAACCGGAATTGCCACTGAACATATTCTTGGACTATAATCACACAAGATGTCCAAGTACTGGACTGTTTTCCTCTATTTCCAAAATTTGTTTAATTAAGAAATTGAAGTATTTAAAGAAACACCATTTTCAACGTCCCTGGATTTTTCTCTCACAATCTTCAATCCTCAAGGAATTCCACAGAAATTCGAGAAGGTTGGAAATCCTACTCTAAGCCATGTTGATTACAGTTCAGCCACATGAAGACCCACAGCAGAAATTTGCAATCCTGAGTAGACATCATCCTCAAATGCAGGGATAGCTGATGATGGTGACTAACAATGGTGGGCTTACAATGGAAGTTAGACAAGTACATGAATAAAAAAGGAGCAGAAGGACGTGCTGATAAAGTGAAGATGAGGAAGGTATGAGGACTCATACGAAGTATAAATAGCAGCTTACCCTAGTTGAGCAGAATGGCCTGTTTCTGTGCTGTAAATTCAACATAATTCTCCACAGGAGTCAGGAAATATATCCTATACGATGAAACATTGAGAAGGCCATGGTGAGACTGAGCTGGCAAAAACCAATTCTATCATACTCCCATATTAAAAAAACCTGAAGAGTTCTGAGGAATGGTCACTGGACCCGAAACATTAACTCTGTTTTTCCCTTTGCAGATGCTGCCAGACCTGCTGAGCTTTTCCAGCATCTTTGTTTTTGTTCTATTATACCCTTTCTGGATAGAAACACAAAAAAATAGGAATAGGAGTAGGCCATTCAGCCCTTTGAGCCAGCTCTGCCATTATGATCGTGCTGGTCATCCAACTCAAGTACCCTGTTCCCTCTTTTAACTATACTGTCTCATCCCTTTCACTGCAGGAACTATGCTTGTCTCCTTCTTGAAAATATTCAATGTATTGGCCCCAGCTGATTTCTTTGGCAGTGAATTCCACAGGCTCACCACTCTCTGCGTGAAGGAATCTCTCCTCATCTAAGTCCTAAATGGCCTACCCATATCTTTACATTATCATTCCTGGTTCTGAACTCCCCACTCCTCAGAAATATCCTTTCTTGGGTTTACTCTGCCTATTCCAGTTAGAATTTTACAGGTGTTTCGGACGCACCCCTCCCCCCCCCCCCCCCGCCACCCCCAATCTGCTGAACAGCACTGAATACAGTTCTAATTGATCTTGACTCTCTTCATACAACAATCCTGCCATCCCAGGAATCAGTCAATTTCAACCTCAACATTGGATTGAATATTTCATGGTATTATTTCAAGAAATTCAGTAGCAGTGCCCAAGTTTGAATACAGTGTAGGTCAATATTTTTCTCTCAGCTTTGCTTAACAATTCCAGATTATCAGAGGGTATTTGGGATGTTTTTGTCTGCACAATGATATTGGGGCTACAAGAGTTCAAGTGTGGGGCAGGCTGCAAAAACTTGGCTTAATTCCCAAATTTAGAAGATTAGGGAGTTTACAAATTGATCTGCTTAAAATGATTTGATGAGGTATATGAAGAGAAACTATTTTTTTCTGGTCATACAGTCTGAAATAAGGGAATATAATGTTAAACTTAGAGCTAGGCTGTTCAGGCTGATGTCAGAAAGCATTTCTTCACCCACTGCAGAGTTGAATCCTGAAATTGGGACCTCACCCCCACCAACTCAAACCCCCTCAAAAAGCTGTTAAATGTGAGGATCAACTGAAAATCTCAAATCTGAGTTTATTTATTTAGGTAAGGGTAGTAAGGAATACAGAATCAAGTTAGGAAATCTATTTTTTTTAAATTCATTCACGGGACCTGGGAATCTCTGGCTACATTAACATTGATTGTTCATCGATAATCACCTTTGACTACCAGCGAAGGTAGTGAGAAGCATTTTTTGAATCACTGCATGTTCTGAAATGTAGAAACACCACATGAAAGGAATTTCCAGGATTTTGCCCCAGTTGACAGTGAAGGAATAATGATAAATATTTCTGAGTCAGGATCATGTGTGACTCGGAGGGGAACCTGCAGGTGGTGGTGATCCTATGTATCTACTGGCCCAATCCTTCGAGCTGGGAGAGGTCGCAGATTTGGAAGGTACTGTCAAAGGAGCTATAGAGAGTATTTCACTGCTTTTTCCACATGGTAGCTGTCACTGTCCATCCTGTGGTTGGAGGGCATGACTGTTGAAGTTGGTGGATGGGGTATCAATCAAGTGGGTTGTTTTAGCTGGGCTGGAGTCACACTGCTCAAGTATTGTCGGGGTTATACTAATCAAGACAGTGGCCCCAGTTTGCTGTTAGCTGTTTGGATGTGCTGGGAAAGCAGGGCTTAGAGCTGATTTGTTTCTGGGCTGACCTTAGCTCTGTCTATCACTGAATGGCATGCAAGTAGTCCCATGTTGTGGCTTCATCAGGTTGACACCTCATTTTTAGCTATGTCTGGCATTGCTTCTAGCATGTCCTCCTGCCCTTTTCACGGAAGAAGGGTTGTTGCCCTAGTTTGATGGTAAGGGTAGAGTGGGGGATATGTCTGGATGTGATTATGTAAGAGTAAAATTCCGCTGCTGTTGATGCCCCTTCTGAATGCCCAATCTTGAGCTGATGCCCCTTCTGAATGCCCAGTCTTAAGCTGATGCCCTTTTGGAATGCCCAGTCTTGAGCTGCTAGATGTGTTTGAAGCCTGTCCCATCTACCATGGTGTTAGTGCCACATGACAAAATGGAGGGTACACTCAAAGCCAAAACAAGACTTTGTCTCCGCAAAGACTGTGCAGTGGTCTCTCTCACCAATACAATCAGGGACAGACACCTCTTGGTGAGAACAAGATCAAATAGATTTTTCCCTCTTGTTGGTTCTTTCAGCACCCGCCGCAGATCCAGTCAAGCAGGCTCATCCTTTCAGACTTGACCAATTCGATCAGTAGGGTACTTAATGAAACAGTCCAGAGCAGAGTTAGTCGTGAAGTCCCTCACCCAGAGAGCCCTGTGTGCCTTTAACACCCTCAATGCCACCTCCAAGTGATGTTCAACATGGAGCAGCTGTGGAGAAAGGGTGAGGAGTGGTTGTAGGGAGTAATCAGTGGGATGTTTCCTTGCTCATGTTTGATTTGACGCCATCAGACTTCATATGGGCTAGAATCAAAACCAGGGACTCGCAGGGTAATTGCTTCTTGGCTGTAGTTTCTGTGCTACCATCTCTGTCAGGTCTGTCCTGTTGGACCGGGCACACCCAGGGTGGTAATGGTGGTGTCTGGGTTATTGTCTGTCCGCTATGACTCAGTGAGCATGAGAACGACAGGTTGTTGATTGCCTCGTTTGTGGAACAGCTCTCCCTATTTTGGTGCAGATGTTAATAAGGAAGGCTTTGCAGCGTCAGGGGGTGTTAGGTTTACCATTGGTTTGACGCTGACCAGTCAATCTACTTTAGTCCCTTTGTATGGGCTTTGTAGTAGTTTGACTGGCTTGCCGAGCCATTTCAGGGGGCAGTCAAGAGTGAACCATATTGCAATGGGTCTGGAGTCACATGTAAGCCAGTCCAGGTAAAGACAGCAGATGTCGTATCCTAAAGGACACTGGCAAACCAGCTGAATTTTCATGACAATTAGCAATAATTTGATTGCTGCCATTAGTCTCTTTTTTATCTCCAGATTTTATTGAATTAAAATTTCACCATCTGCTGCCTTGGGATTTAAGGCCAATCAACCTTAATCTAACTGCATAATAGCACCAGCTTTAGAATGATGTGTCTTCTAGATATGATATGGTCTGAGTGCTGTCCTATATGTGAGCTCACATAACATATACCACAAAGACTGGGTACTCCTTGAGACAGATGTCTTGAAGTTCATTAACAACACTAACTATTTACACTGCTATAGCATCTCGTACTCATAGTCTGGTTTCAGTGCTTATTGATGTTACTACAAATTACATGCACGTAGCTGACTG
The DNA here is from genome assembly GCF_030684315.1 of Stegostoma tigrinum. Classification (NCBI taxonomy): domain Eukaryota; kingdom Metazoa; phylum Chordata; class Chondrichthyes; order Orectolobiformes; family Stegostomatidae; genus Stegostoma; species Stegostoma tigrinum. Next base: position 333,964 of record NW_026728158.1, on the reverse strand, counting down.
AACATGCCAGACTGACCTAATTGTCTGAGAGCTTGACTGAAGGTGAGGTGGGTATCTTTATGCAAGAGTGTTACACATGATGTCAAGTAACTGTTTTAAAGGTACACTGCCTGTCTGCGCTGGAATCTCTGTAATAACAAACAGAAAAGCTGATTGGCCTACACCAGTTCATATGTCAGACAAGGAAAGGCAGCAAGTTAGCCATGATTTGAGGTTTTTTAGTCAATATGCATCTAGCAGTGCAGTGTAGGCACAGCCATTATACAAAAGCAGTGTTGCACTCCAAAATCCCACAAAGTCTTTAACAGGCTGGTAGAGCTTATAGGCACCACTGCAAAGTATTTAATTTCCATCAGATGGTGTCCTTTCAAGTGCAAGAATTTGTTTGCAGACCATCAGTCAAACCTGGCTGTTAAAATTATCCCCATTACTACAAAACACCAATTCTGCAACACTCTTTAAAAGAACTACTGAGGTGGGAGATCAGCATTTATTCATAGTGATAATGGGAACTGCAGATGCTGGAGAATCCAAGATCATAAAATGTGAGGCTGGATGAACACAGCAGGCCAAGCAGCATCTCAGGAGCACAAAAGCTGACGTTTCGGGCCTAGACCCTTCATCAGAGAGCATTTATTCAGACATCTGTTTAAGGTCACGAGTGAGCCGAGTCGAAAAACATCAGGCTCCAAGGTTGGGTACACATAATTCTATGTTTCTTCCCAAATCTGTCCTCCCCGCTACGTCTGCAAAACTATAATTATTCTTGGCATTTAAAAGCCGGAAGAAAAGAGTGGTGTTTAGAAAGGTGGGGGGACGGGGGGGAGAAAGAGGGAGAGCTGCACATCTTATTTGTCATGAAAGGAGAAGCTTCAATTTGTAATTAGATTAAGTGACAGCAGTCGCAAATATGACCATTCTTATCAACAACTCCTCAAGTCAATTAGCTGTAGAGAGCTCTTTTCCAATCGAGTGCTGGGGAGAAAGAGTGATAAAAAGCTGCTTCATTAAAAAAAAGACAGAATTTTAATAGCCTGCCAGAGAAGAGTGGACTCACCTCTTAAAGGAACAATGGCAAACATGGACAGATGATTTTTTTTCAGGCAACTTTAGTTCGTGGGAGTTGTCATGTATTAGAGTGTCATCCCAAACCCTGCAGTAGGTACATTTTTGTTTATTTAAAAATATAATGCTGCTTTATTTGAAATGAAATGTCTGTGTGGATTTCCTCCAGGTGCTCCAATTTCCTTCCACAAGATGTGCAGGTTAGGTGGACTGGCTATTCTACGTTGCCCATAGTGTCCAGGGGTGTGTGGGCTAGCCATGGGAAATGCAGGGTTATAGGGATAGGATGAATTGGGTGGGATGCTCTTTGGAAAGTCGGTGCAGATTCACTCGGCAGAATCTTGTAGGGATTCTATGATTCTAGGAAATTCCAACAAAAGTGAAGTTGTGGTTGATCTGAAGTCAAGGACAATGATGTTGTTGTCAGCAAATATGGCTGCAAGAGAAGTCACCCTTTAAAATGAAATAGCCTTTCTGCCAGCATGAAGCTTATTTCTGAATAGAACAATTAAAACTAATAGCAAACTTGCATAAGTGTTGCTTAAGAATGTATTTCTTCAGGAGGGAAGTTTCAAATTGACAGCGTACTTGGCAACATTTCCCAGAAATTATCATGTTTTCTATATGCCAGGATGTCTCAGCTGAGAAAAGGAAAGGCTTTCCAGACCTTGCATCTTGTACCAATATCAAGCACTCCTAGGTCAGGTAGAATATGGGTTGATAGTAGGGAATTGGTTCCATACTGAAAATGTATGACATTATCCATCACATGAACTATTGTTTTAGAGATTCTAAGACTGCCAATGCCATGCCAAGTAATTCCAAATCAGAATTACAGCAGCAATGGTTTACTTTATGTGGACCAATGAATAATCTAATTGCATATATTTGGTGGTTTTCACCACTGTTCTTTTTCAACTAGCATCCTATCCTCCCCGTCTGAAATAAGCATCAACCAAATGCACCAAAATGGACCACATCAGCTGAATAGTTAGTTTCTATGCTGTAAAAATCTATGTAAATGTTAAATCACTCCATTCCCTATTTGTGGGATCTTTCTGTGCATGGGTAGCCACCAGCTTTGTCTACGAATTGTCATTGTACTGTAAGATGATCTACTGTAAGAGTTACTTTGAAAGATTTCTGAGGGCTAGGCATGTTTTTTTTTCCTTCGAAACCGGCTGGCTCTATGGAAGACATTGGAACATGTTCATTGGCTTCCATCATTGTAAAAGATTTCTGACTTCCCGTTGCTCACTGAGGACAACTAGTGGCAGAAACTCAGTGCTGCAGCTTTAGCGCAGCACTCCATGTGATCTTTCCCAAAATGATCTGAAATATTGAGGCTACAGGTTCTGAGGTAGGAATGATATTCACAAAGTTCTGACCATGTTCTATCAACTGTGTGCCTATTCTAACAGTTTCCTGTTCTCACAGGCCACCCAACAACTCACAACTTCCCCCAATGACCCCGCACCCATACATGCCTCACAGAGGGGATGCAAGATGTTTTAGGCCTCACAATGGGTCACAGTGGCAAGATGTTTAAGGAGCACTGGCTCATTGGATCCTAACTCAGTTCCCAGTGTGTACACCAGCCACAGACTCCAGTTTTAGACAAATGTGGCTATCTGTTTGACATCACTATTAATATGGCACAGTGGCTCAGTGGTTCGCACTGCTGCCTCACAGCACCAGGGACCCAGTTCAATTCTAACCTCTGGCAAATGTCTGTGTGGAGTTTGCACATTCTGCCCTTTGTCTGCGTGGGCTTCCTCTAGGTGCCCCAGCTTCCTCCCACAGTCCAAAGATGTGCAGGTCGGGTGGATTGGCCATGGTAAATTAAGACCGTAAGACCATAAGACATAGGAGTGGAAGTAAGGCCATTCGACCCATCAAGTCCACTCCACCATTTAAATCATGGCTGATGGGCATTTCAACTCCACTTCCCTGCACTTTCCCCGTAGCCCTTGATTCCTTCTGAGATCAAGAATTTGTTGATCTCTGCCTTGAAGGCATCCAAGGTCCCGGCCTCCACTGCACTCCGTGGCAATGAATTCCACAAGCCCACCACTCTCTGGCTGAAGAAATGTCGTCTCATTTCAGTTTTAAATTTACCCCCTCTAATTTTAAGGCTGTGCCCACCGGTCCTAGTCTCCCCACCTAACGGAAACAACTTCCTAGCGTCCACCCCTTCTAAACCACACATTATCTTGTAAGTTTCTATCAGATCTCCCCCCAAACTTCTAAACTGTAATGAGCACAATCCCAGGATCCTTAGCCGTTCACCATATGTTAAACCTACCATTCCAGGGATGATCCGTGTGAATCTCCGCTGGACACGCTCCAGGGCTAGTATGTCCTTCCTGAGGTGTGGGGGCCAAATTGTCTGTCGTGTCCAGAGATGAGCAGGCTTCGTAAATGCTGGGTTACAGGGATAAGGCAGGTGCGATACTCTGCAAAGAGTTGGTGCTGACCTGATGGGCTGAATAGCCTCTATCAGTACTGCAGGGATTCTGTGGTATCAATTACAAAACTTACACTTCTAAGGGGTTAAGTACAGTAGCTATCTTGAGTTGGACAAGGGACTGAAATTTTGTGCCGTTCTATTTTCAAGGAACTGCCAGAAGACCAGCCCCATTTTACCTCAGTACCAATCACAGACATTAATGCTTTGCTCTGACGTGTTGAAAGAACAAATCAAGTCCTGCTCGGCCCTCTGCAAGTATAGGCAGAATGGTTTTGATCCAGATAGGGAGACCCAGAAACAGTCCAGGGTTCGTTGTTTTGACCATACAGTGGTCTATTCTTTTCTTTAGGTTTTGTCAAATTTTGATGTAACTGGGTGCCTTGCTAAGCCATCCCAGAGAGCAGGCACCCATCGCTGTGGGTATCAAGTCACAAGCAGGGGGCAAGTGACCAGCTAAGAATAGCAGTTAAAGGGTACTAGTGAACCAAATGAGTTTTCACAACATTCAACGTGGTTGCCACTAATTCCATTTCAGTTACTGCCATGGCAGGCTTTGAACCAACGACCTCAGTACATTGCCCTCGTCCTCGGGACTCCTCAGACAGTAAGACTGTCTTCGCCTTGCCGCCTCCCCATTTTCTCAGCACTTCTGTATGATGATGCTTGGCATAAAGGATCCCATGGCTGCTGTTGTCAAGTTTTTCCTGGTATCCTTGCTATTACTGGGATCTTGCTGTGTGCAGCCCTGTCAACCTACATTTCCTCCATCACAACCGCACCTACACTTCAGAAGTGTCTCTTAGGTTGTAACACATCCCAAAATCATGAAATATGCCAAATAAATGCAAGAATTGTCATTTTTTCATCTTTTTGTATAAGGCTAAAACCATGATAAAAGTAAAAGTAGAGGCAAGCTCAAATTAACTTAAATACAAAAGGTTCTGACTACTAGAAGCCACATTGATGCATTGATTAAAATGAATGGCTAGGTCATCAAGCAATAAGGTGAAACACACAAGAATCATGGAGCCAATTAAATTTGTGTTGCATGTGTGACAGGGTCACGGGATCATAACACACTCCTTTACAATGGGCACATATTTCACAGAATGTTACCCGTTCAAAATAAGTCAATTTTTTCTCAGATTGATGCTGCATATAATTAACACAATGGTTTCCATCTGGAAGTGTTTTAACACATGAACACTCTATTTTAATATGGGACGGGAGACAAGAACTTCAATAAAGCCAGTCCATACTGGATGTAAATGCTGTTAAATACAACAAGAATAACTTGTTAATAAAATGTGAGACTGGATGAACACAGCAGGCCCAGCAGCATCTCAGGAACACAAAAGCTGATGTTTCGGGCCTAGACCCTCCTGAGATGCTGTTGGGCCTGCTGTGTTCATCCAGCCTCACATTTCATTATCTTGGATTCTCCAGCATCTGCAGTTCCCATTATCACTCAAGAATAACTTGTTAATATGTAGTGTTTTTAGAGTCCCAAGTTGCTTCACGAGAAGTCATTGGGTAATTTTTTACATTGAGCTACATCGTGATATATTAGGACAAGTGACCAAAAGGTGAGCACTTTAAGTGAGCAGAAACAGATAGTGGAGATTCAGAGAGAGGTTTGTGAGGGAATTACAATGGTAAGGCAGTAGGAACCTGAAGCTAAAACTGCTGGAACAGTGAAGACAAAGCAAAGTTAAGTACATTTAAGACGTCATTGGACAAGCATATGGAATAGTGTAGGTTAGATGGGCTTCAGATTGGTCTGGCTGGTCGGCACAACATCAAGGGCCGAAGGGCCTCTACTGTGCTGTAATGTTCTATGTTATATTCTATGAAATTAAGGATGTGGAAGAAGCCAGATTTGAAGGAATGAAAGAATCACAGAGAGTTTTAGATTTGGAGGGATTGACCAAGATAAGGAGGAATGGGGCCAAGGAGGGCCTTGGACTGTGTAGCCAAAGACCCGAGTAATATTCTGGGCACCTGGATTCATATTCTGCCGTGACAGACGGTGGAATTTGAATGTAATTTAAAAATCTGGAATTAAGAGTCTAAACAATGACCACGAATCCATCGTTGACTGTCGGAAAAAGCCGTCTGGTTCACAAATGTCATTTAGGGAAGGAAACTGCTTTCCTTACCTGGTCTGGCCTACACGTGACTTCAGACCCACAGCAACATGGTTGACTCTTAACTGGCCTCTGGGCAAATAGGGAAGGGCAATAAATACTGGCTTAACCAGCAACGCCCCCACCCTATGAATGAATAAATAAAAATTTTGTTTCCCGAATCCTTCAGTTCTCTGATCTTTCTTTTTGTTTCCTTCACTGCTTCATAGGAGGCACAGAGCGACCAGTTCACAAATTACAAAGTCTTTGGCTTATCGGTTAAAAGCAACAGCTTACAACAAGTGTTGAGCGAAACAACTGGCTTTCTTTTAGTTCCAAGTATTATTTACTGCAGAGACAAAGAGAGACTCTACCTTCCATTTCTGAGGCCTGAAGGCTTCCACGGTATCATTCACACCCACAAGCTGTTCACTTTCCCAGGAACCAGAGAGCTGTCGTCAGGCTGATGACCTGTAGCATCCACAACTAGTCACAATTCCACAAACCAATCAGCAACCACAGCATGTACTGCATGATACGGCCCAGTCCATAAGCAGCAGGAGGCTGACTTGGGTTTTCAACTTGTGAAAGAAATAGAAAACTGGGAAAGCTAAAGACAATTTCATTGCATTGAAGAAGGAGTGAATTAGCTGAGAGAATGTGTTTTGAACTTTAATTTCAAAAAGAGGCAAATTATTCCACAGGTAAGTCCATGTCATGGACAGAACATTACAGGTTCAATATCTGCCTCAGTTTCGAATACCTTCCACCCAAAGGTACCAACTTGAGGCAAGACATTTTGCTGAGGGGAATCAACAGATCTCCCATTGCTTCCTGGTATGTAGGGTGATTAAAGCACTCTATTGGGTAGACAGGGGAAAATGAAATAATTGAATAGGCTAATGGCCTTACTAGAATGCAACAGGATAGAAATCATGCTTCAGTGATATGAAGCTCCAGACAGACCACATCTCAAGAGGAGTTTTGGACACCATGTCTTAGAAAGGATATTCTAACCTTGTAAATGTAGGTTTATCAGAATAATACTTCTAAAAACCTACAAGGGCGAAATAATGAAGAGAGATTACACAAACAAGGGCTGTACCTGCTATAATTCAAAAATATTAAGGCATAAATTGATTGAAGATTTTAAAATAATAAGGGGAAAAGTCGTAAAAAGATGTTTCTGCTCATTTGAAAGTCTATGGCGGCGAGCGTCTTCAAAAAATTTGAGTCAGGCCTTTCAGGAATAATTGTTTTATACAAAGGGTGGCTGCATTTAGACCTTACTTCACAATTGTCAATTTTTTAAAAAAAATGATTGATTTATTTTTGTTAGCTGAGGGTATCAAAGAACATAGGGCAAAGGTGGCAAGACAGAGTTGGGTCACATATTGGCTATGGTCTCACAAAGTGGCAGAACAGGCTTGAGAGACTAAATGGCCTCTTCCTGTTCCAATGTTCCGGCTGTTTCATTTGGTTTGGGAATTCTGAACGACACAGCATAAACGTAACATCAGGGCTAGGCCGATCTTGGGCACCGTCAGGAAGCAGCGTTGTACACAGTGTGACGGAAATCTGGAACTCTGACATCCAAAAAGGTTAAATTTCAATTGAAAGTTTCAGAACTGAGAGACTGGTAGATTTTCATTTGGCAAAATGAAGCAAGATGGAATCAGGGCAGGTCAATGGAGTTCGGATTCAGTTTGTCCGTTATCTAAGTTAAAGATTGAATAAGCTTAAGGAGCTGTAAGGCCTCCTATGATACAGAAACACCAGTTTGTGTGTGTCTGAGCAGTTTGCCTTCCTGCCATTACCTGTTCAATTGATTCAGTGATCCACTGGGGTTTAAATGAACAGAGAACAGTAAAATAATGTGAGAATTCATAGTGATAAGGCGATAGAGCCTGACAGTCATTACAAATGAGGGGGGTGTTCCATCGATAGTACTTAATCATCATCCATGAGTAATTCCTTCAATCTATATAAATATCATACTGAACAACAGTTAGATTGTCCTATTCCTATAATTAAAATATAATACTTGAGGCATTTAGAGCCTGAAGAGCATATGAAGCAGACACAGGGCACACAGTAATTCCATCAGAATTATAAAGCAATCAAATAGAGAGAAAATAACATCTAAAATCCAGGTTCACCTATTTTAGTTCTACTGTAAAAATTTGGCCCAATATAATTTTAAAAATTAATATAACGAAAAGCATCATATTAAGTTGTCAAAACATAGTCTTTGAAATTAACCTCGAGCTACAGGGAAAATTTGGCAATATTCTACAGTGGTGTATGAATAATATGTTTTCCAGGAGCAAAGCAGAGTCCTCCCACTGAAATACTAATGCACACCTTTTTTTTTATCTTTTCCGAATAAAGGCAAAAGTCTATGGTATTTGCATGCAATAGAAAACACCCTGACCTATGTATCGTACACACATTGTTTGAGCATCTTATATCACAGAAAAACAAATACTTTATTCTTCCTGTAATTTAAGGTATTATAACGGGCACCCTTGCATTTAGTCTTCACATCGTCAACTTTTTCACTCCTCACCAGTGATTTCTTTGCTGACATTTACAGTAGCATGTAGATGTCCTTTGGTTTCCTACTAATCGGAAACAAAGGCACCCAATGACATGAATCAGTTTCAATTGTGGGTTGACTGCTGATCACAAGTTTTATTGACCATAACTGATATGTGTCAGAGTAGTCAGTTCATCTTATGTCCGTTGAGATTATCATGGGTTTTATATCACATTGATGTTGCCAATTGAAAATACTATTGTATCTGAGCCCGAGTACATACTGAGTTAATTTGTTTACATTGCTTTATTTTAAAGTTCTGTCTTTCTCAGTTTGAAGAGATTAAAGCAAGACGTCATCACCTTGAAACCTCTATGTGATGTACACGCTTCACAAATAATGTTCATTAAAACATTCAAATAGGCCGGCTCCATCATTCAATTGGATTATTGATGATCCCAGCTCAACTTCATCTTCCCATGCTTTGCTCTAAATTCCTTCAAAACCTCACTGAACAAAAGAAAACTCTCAGAAAATTTTTTCAGAGATAGTAGGAACTGCCGATGCTGGAGAATCTGCTGTGTTCATTCAGCTTCACACCATGTTATCAGAAAATTTAAAATGATGCACAAACACAGCCTTCTGGAGAGAATTTCAGATTTCCCCTCTCTTCTGTATAGACAGCTGCTCCTGCTCAGCTTGGGTTCCAATATTAAGTATTAATCTTGTGTTCTGGATTCACCCCAAGAGGAAACAGTTCCTCTATATTTATCCTAATGAATCTATTCATCATGTTAAATATTTTGTTGAGATCAATGTGGACCATCTAAACTGAAGAGATAAGCTATGTCCAGACAACCGGTCTCCATAACTTAACTCTTTAAGCCCTGCTATCATTCTGGTGAATCTACAATTTACCTCCTCAAAAGGCCTTCTCTGAGGCATGCTGACCAAAACTGAACATTGAATTCCAGATGCAGTCTGGCCAAGCTTCATGAATTTGAACTGCCTTGAGATAAAAGCAATCTTTTCTACTTGAACTCTATCCTGTAATAGTCTGTTTGTCTTGACACACCAATCTTTTAAAGCTGCTGGTCTCATCATTAAGGAGATCGGCCTCAGACTTGCCCACATTGCGATGCTTTGACCCATTCCCCTTCTTTTTGTTTCTGCGCTGTATCCTCCTGACTTTTGAAGAGATAACTCGGTGAAAATGCAGAATTTCCTATTGACAGCTTTGTTTTTTCAAATATTATTGAAATTACAACTTCTCCCTGGCATACAGTCCTTCACGGTAAACTCAGCCGGTACAAGAATCGGACTCACACTATTGGTATCATTTTGCATCCCAAACCAGCCATCCAGCCAACTCAGCTAACCAACCAAGTATATGCTGAAATATTTCAAGTTGAATGTAATGGAAAGTGCATTAGAATTCAACTTTCCTCCTTACAACATATTCCGCTCTGAGGCATCTCAGAGCAATTTCCGTACTATTAGTATTTACTTCATACATACCATGCCAAACGTACAACCTTCGGGAATCTATGTCGTTTTGGCCACGAGGGTAGAATAGCGAAAAGGCTATGGTGATCCTTCCCCAGTACCATCTTTATTTTATATCCACCAAAGGCTCAGGCAGTACAAAAACTGTCTGGTTTGGAATTGAATGACACAGACCAGTCTGTGATATGTTATCGGATCTAAGTGATGAAGAAGACATTACTAGTAATCTCTGCATGCCAGATTAAAGGAAGGAATGGGAATCAGAGCTACCCACAACCGCTGCTCATAAGTGATATCTCTTTTCAAAAGGTTGCTATGCACAGTCACTCGGAGATATCAAGAGCTGCAGATGTTGGAGTCAGAGTCAACATAGTGTGGAGGAGGAACATGAGAGGTCGGGCAGCATAAGAGGAGCAGAAAAATTGACGTTTCAGATTTACAGCCCTGATAGAATGTATGGTCACTATTCTGTGCCCTGTGATGCTCCCACTGAGAACAAGTCAATTCTTGGTCTCATGACACTCCTGCAAATAGTGGGTGCTCAATTGGAGAACCAAATCCTGGCAGCTGGTGTTCTTTCTCAAATGTTGGCCTCATATAAGATGTGTGAAAGATATGCGAGCCCTCCGATGTTTGTTGGATGAGTGTGCATTCTGCTACATTCAAATACCATGACTCTTAACCTTAATCTTGAATAACTTATACAAAGGGATAATGCAATGATGCACATTAGTATTTAAGACTGCAGACTCAGCTTTACTCGTGAAAAAATACATTGCTCATACTTTGCAGTACTGCCTCATTTCAGCTTGTAATTTAGTTGTAAAAGGCTATGTTTTGACTAATCATCGTTTCTTAACATAGAACTTCTATTTCACTCCACAAGAAAGGATCTTCAATGCAGCTGAAAGCTGGGTGAACTTCGCTTTGAAATGGTATTATTTCTCTGTCATTTGATAGTGATTGGTTCATCATGAACCACAGCTCTGGTAAATGCCAGTGTCTTCAGTCAGGGAAAAGGATTGGTTTTGTGCCTTCATACATGTGTTCCAATATGGTTATGAAATGCAATTGCGATATTAAAAAGACACATCCACCAGCTCTGCCTATTGGATGTCACAGTCATTCAAATTCACTCACAAGTAATTGGCTACAGCCAGTCATCAAGCATCAATGGGCAGGAGTCTCTTGCTTCTGTCAGGGAGGATCATTCACTCCTCAAACACCAATAAAACATGTCACTCAATGATACAAACTCATCTGATGTTTGTCTGATAGTTCAATAGAATAAAGCACTTTGTTTTCTTTGCCAGAAATTCTTCACTGAACTATAACCCACATTAACCATCAGGATTGTGAGAGTGTGGGGTAGAAATTACATGTAATTCACTCATTTTATTACAGCATCTGGTACTTTCATAACTTTTATTTCCACTGGTAGATAGGTCAACACATTGAAATATCAAGCACTACTCTGGTTTGATAAGCTCCAGGCTTCTGGAAATAATAATAAATACAGATAAAATAAGGCCAGCCTCCTCCTCCCATCCAATCGCCACTCCAAATACAATGAGCATCTCTGTATTTTAGATCATAGGAGGACTCTGTAAAGCTGCACCTACTCATCCAAATTACACTTAACTGCTCGATGTACCCCACATTATTAAAAAGCACCTAATTTGTATTATCATGACTTCTGCAAAGTGAAGCATGGTATTTAGTTATTAAATATGGTTGTAATCTCATCATTTTTCTAAATGAAATTATACTATGTCCAATATTATACAAGCCACTGGAGAAAACTCATGCAACAGAATTCCTCTTCTTTCATTTTTAAAAAGATGAACAATACATAGTGCCTTATAGGGCATCAAACATTTCAGGAATAGATTGTAAAATTTGAAAGTTACGAATATTAGCTTCAAATCACACAGAAGAATGAGCTGTTGAGAAAATATAACTGGAGCCAACTCTCCGACAGAAATCCACAAATAACTTGCCTTTATATAATCTCTCTCTGAGCTTCAGGACATCTCCAAAGCATTTTTTTCAGCCAAATAAGTACAATATTTGGTGAAGGCCAAACCTGAACTTAATTTCTCACCCAAAAAAAAGTACCTCTGACATTGCAGCACTCCTTCAATACTGCAGTGAAACGTGCTCATATTTCTAGAAAGTGACTTGAATCCACAACCTTTTGACGCAATGGTGATATTTCTACTAAGCCAATACAGTAACAATGGAATCTGTCATGTACCTTCACATCACAGCTATTTCTTTTCTCCATGACTTCATCTTGATTGGCAGCTTGTAAACAGTCAGCACCATACAATACTAGCATAGTAAGTGGCTCCCTACACTCAGAATAGAGAATCTCGAATGAGGATGCAAGTAGATGCCTTAATGTGGATGCTCCAACTGGAATCTACAATATACAGTGCAGTAACACAACAACATTTCTTCAAAGGTTTCTCCAGAACCCACAACATCGACCAACCAGCAGGGCAAGGACAGCAGGCACACGGGGGCATCACTTCTCAGTTTCCCTCCAATCTTTGGATGTACACACAATCCTGACATGAAACTGTTGCCATTCCATCATCTTTACTGATTGAGAATTCTGCACCTCCCTCCTTATCATTGCTTTGCTAATACTGTGGTTTTGAAAGGCAGCTCAGGAGCATCTGCTCATGAGCAATTAATGCTGGCCCCGTATCAGTGATGCCCACATTCAAGAAATAAATAATATTTTAAAAAGAGGCATTCAGAATGAATCACCTCTCTTGCCACCCACTTTGCCAATAGTGTTTCTAGGGCAACCCAAGCAGCACAATGAAAGCAAGATGCTCTGAGGCAGGAGGAATGAAGTAGTTTAAAATGGGAACTATTTGCAGTGGTGCAGAGAAAACAGTGGGAAGTGGGGCAGATCAGAAATCTCTTTTCGCCAGTCAACCCAGGCATAACGGATTGAATGGACTCATTCTGTGCTGTACAATTTTATGATTTTAACCATTGTGGAAAGTGGATGGCAAAGCACAAAGCCATCTATACAAAGTCTAAGTGCTTCAACAAGCAGCTAGGCTGCCACATTACTTTCTGATTTATTGTGCAATTCCATTTCTTTGGTTTAATAGCTTTTTTAAAAAATAAATCTGTATGTACTTACAATGTGTTCTGCAAAACCCACAGCAATTGCTATTCTCCTTCCTTGAAGTTATAAGCAGTTTTACGACAAGGTACGAGAGGCAAGCAAAATCAATAAGGCCATACAAAGCAACCAATTCTGTTCAGGCCAGCATTCATTTCCTCAATCTGAATACACCTTTTACTTTCCCTCACCATGATACAGTACATTCCACATGCACCCACAAAAAAACTATTCATTTCCTGAGTTAGATGCTATAACACTTAAAAGACACTTAGAATCGTACATGAACAGGAAAGATTTGGAGAGTTATGGACCAGGAGCAGGCAGGTGGGACGAGTTTAGCTCGAAAATATGTTTGGCACGGGCTGGTTTGACTGAAGAGTCTGTTTCCATGCTGTATGATTCTATGACTCTGTTTCTCAAGCAGTTCTCAGAAATATTATAAAAAGATTGAATCTAAAATGAGAAGAACAAAAGGTACTCATATATTCCTTTTTCCTCTCTCCAAGTTTAATAAGTGACACCCAGAAAAAAAGAGTCACAATTTTGGCTATTTGATCTGAGCTTACAAGCTAAGAGATTCTGGACAGCAGCAGGAAGAGGGGTCAACCTATGTGCAGTTGGATGATGGATGTTAGAACGGAATATAGGAACATGTCATTTGAGAGCAACAGAAAGCCATTCAGCCCTTAAACACTGCTCCACCATTCAGTGGCTGATCTGCTTGTGGACTCAAGCCCCTCTGTCCCTTTTCCCCAACCCCTCGTCTCCCACATCTATCAAAAAACCATCTAACTCAACCTAGAATAAAGTCAATGGTACAGCCGCCATTACTTTTTGGGGAAGAGAATTCCACAGACCCATACCCCTTTGATGGAAATCCTCCTCGTCTCCATCATAGAAAGAAGACCTCCTGTTCTTAAATTGTACCCCTTTTTTGAGATTCCCTCACAAGAGGAAACATTTTCCCTGTACACAATGTATCAGGTCCCCTCAGGATTTTATATATTGCCATAGGATCAATTCTCATTCTTCTAAGTTCCAACTGGTACAGATCCAACCTTTCCTCACAGGAGAACCCTATCTTCCCAGGAACAGGTCACAGAATGGCTGCCAACAAACCACAACCGATGTATGAGGGTGGCATAAGACAGACAGAATTGGCACACCATGACAGCAGGTCTCCTGGCAGGAGGGGCTACAAGCAGCAGCTTAATAAGAAGGTGCACTCACAATCTACTGGCAAGTTTCTGAAAATTTGCTCCGAGTGAGTGAATGAGAGCACGCTGCACAGTGTGGTGTTTACACCATTTTCCTTTCACTCACTATACAGATCAATCATTGGATATTAGCTGCAGCTCAGTGGGTTTCACTCCAACCGTTAAGACAGAATGTCATTGTTCAAGTCAGGATCTATAGACCTGAGAAGAAAATCTAGGCTAACATACCCAGTGGTCCATTGTCGGAGGTGCTGACCTTTGGATGATACCATTCGAACCAACACTCTACCCTTGGAAATTGTGGCTTCAGGTGTCTAGTTGTTAAATACTCGTATTCCCTCTCAGGTAATATAATGCCTCTGTTGTCAAGCAGAGTTATCCTGGTGTTTTGGTCAATACTAAGCTCTGAACTGATATTACTGAAGGGGTTTTCTGGTCACTGTGACGTTGCCGTTTGTGAGATCTCACTGCGCACAAATGGACTGCCATGTTTCCACATTACGACAGTGACTCCAATTCTCAACTATTCTCTTGGCCAGAAGTTGTTTGGGATATCCTAAAGCTGTGAAATGCACAATGTTAAGAAAGAAAGCCTTCTCTTTCTTCCCTTTCATGACCTCAGGACATTACAAAGCACTTTACTGCCAATGAAGTATTTTGGCAGTAATCAGTTGGTAATACAGAACTTGAAAAAATACATTTTGTTTATCCTTTTCATCTTGCACTTATTGGGGCAATTTGCAAGAAGTGAAGGGAAAAGCTGTACACAAAGAGAGTGCTGATTCATTTGGAAGTGGAATCACATCAATATTTAGCAACAGGTACAGCAAATGGTTGAAGTAAAGATGAATAAAGCAATTACAGTGGACTCTGAGGTGTTTCCACAGGGAAAACACCAGGACTCCCTTCTTATTTACTATAATAGTTGATCCTTTTACATTCTATTTGATGTGAATTGTCCTGTTAAGTGCAAGTTGAAAAACTGGAGCAATATATGCCTTTTCTCAGCAGTATTCATATTTTGGAAGTGTAGTCACTATTGCAATGTCAGGAAATGCAGCAGTCAATTTAGGCACAGCAAGCTGCTACAGTTAACAAAGCAATAGTGAGAAAAATTTATTCCCTCCACCAGTGATGGGAAGTAGCAGCTGTGCACATCATCTGCAAAATCCCCTGCATAAATTCACCAAGGCTCTTTAGAAACCAACACTTGCATAAATACTACCATCTAGAAGGATAAGGGCAGCAAATTTGTGGGAATACAACCACCTGCAAGTTGCCCTCCAAGCCATGGTTCAAGAAGGCAGCTCACCAACACCTTGTCAAGGGCAGCTATGAGTGGGCAATAAATACTGGCCAGCCAGCAGCAGCTCCATTCTAAGAATGAATACAAAAAAACCCCAGGTGATTTATTCAGTGCCAGTTCTTCCTTTCTTTAATGACTATTTAAAGTCTCTATTGATGGTATAACTAAAGCAGCACAAGCCCTTGTTTCCAACTGCTGCATCAAACACAGAGTTCAAAACGTGCAACCAGAATTAATGACTGAACAGGCAGCCAAGTCAATATTTAGGAATAGGTTAAGCAAGTGGTCAAAGTAAGGATGAATAAAGCATTCACTGGAACAGAGTGGGCACATGGGATTAAGACTCATGTCCATGTAGAGGGTAAAATCTTTATACAAAAACGTTGGTTAGAGTGAGTGGCAACTGTTTGCCTTTATTCACGTCTTTAATGGATTCTAAGGCATGTCTCAGAAACTGATACTGCAATAACAAGTAGATAGTAGCAAGGGGAAGAGGTAGGTTTTCATCAGACTGATGTTCTATGTCATTAGCGAACTTCTGGAAGAGCTTTACATTCCACTTCAATATTCAAAGGGGAGACCAAAACCTCTCCAAAGTAACGCCACTGATTATATCAAATATCACAAGGTTCACACACACACACAGTATCCATATTGTAATTTCCACGTCATTTTCATTGTGATTGTGTTGAAGGTCAAAAGGCATGGAATTGTCACAGCAAACCTCAAACTGCTGAAGTCTGGCAGAAATCCAAGAATCATCCCAACTGAAATAAAATGCACCTTTCAATCTGTAAAGACATGTTACAGCACAGGAGTTGACATAGGTGCAGTTGGAATTTTGAGTTTTATCATTAAGAGAATAAAAATGTCTCATCATTTTAATTTGTCATACCAACTTGCAGAGAAATCATGTACTACACATCTGGCACGATAGTAAAATAATAGTGGGACACATAGATGCTCTACAATAGAGATAACAAGGTGTACAGCTGGATGTACACAGCAGGCCAAGCAACATCAGAGGAGCAGGAAGGCTGATGTTTCAAGCCAAAACCCTTCTTCAGAAATCTTTGACATGATTTTGGAGTATCGTGGAAATTTGCAGCAATGGAAGGAGAGCATTTGGCCCAGCGGATCTTTGCCAGCCAAATTAAAACTATCAAGTTGAATCCTGTTTTCCAGCTCTTGGCCCTCTACATTAATGTTAGTTCAAATACAGATCCAAGTTATTTTTAAACTCTAGCAGCTTTTATGTCTTCAGTTGCAAAACTTTATGGACCCTCTCGACACTCTAAATATTTTGTCTCATCCTCTCCTAAAAACACTGCTTCGTGTTTTTGGCTGCCAACTAAGTGACCACAGTCTCAGCCAAGAAACCAGTCAGTACCTTGTATTATCATGGGAGGTGGAGACAGAACACTGGGCTTAGCCAGGATCTGTACTTCCATTAGCATTGCACACACCACACAGAGTTCCCAATTTAATAAAGAAAAGTTCTAATTATGTGGATTATGCTGGCAAAGTCACCATTTTATTGCCCATTTTTATGAACTATTTGCTCTACTACTTCAGAAGGCAAGTAAGGGTCAACTGCCTCAGGGCTGAATGACACAAGACTCTGGGTTCCCCACCTCTTTGACTAAAAGCACAGAGGTGGGGAAGTCTGCCAAGCTCTGCAACCATCTGATGGGTTGATTGCTCTGCTTATACATGAAGATGTCCTGCCTCAGAGAGATTCAGGCCAGTAAGAGATTGGCAGCATTCCAGCACTGTACCAGCAGCACCACCAGAAGACGTGATCATTACTGGTATTGCACTTGGGACTTAGACAATTGTTCCAGATTCAGCTCACCAAGTGAGAAGAATTGGTAGGCCCTAGTGAGGATATGTTGGGGAGTTGGGGTGTTGTCAGAATTTTGAAGACTGGTGATAAGCAAGGCATTACATATGATCCTCTAATGGGAGCATGGGCTAATTTAGAAGAGACAGTCACCATCTGCCACCCCACCCTCAAACCCAGCCCCAACACAGCTACCTGCTGGGTATTTGGCGTTAGGCCTCTCCAGCCATTTAAATCCCAATGATACCGCACCCTCCCACCTCGACTTATTGTCTAATAACAACAGCATGTATGCATCTTGCATTGGTAAAAGTAAAATGTCTCACAATATTTCATAGGAGGAATGATCTAATCAAACGTGACACTGGCGATATCAACACAGGTAACCGCTCTGGTATTTTAGAACCAATAATGTAAAGGAGAACATGGTCGGGGGGGGGGGGGGTGGTAAAGGAGTGGTGAGGTTTATGGAAGAAATTCCAGAGCTTAAGGCATTGTCAGCTGAAGGCATGGTCACCAATTATGGAGCACCAATAGACACGAAGACAGACTTTGTGAAGCATGGAGATTTTCATTATCTGTCCCAAGGAAAATAGCATCATCATCACAGATATGATCATTATTGGTAAACATTGATACAGTGTTGCATTCAGTCAGTGAACTTAGAGAACCAATAGAGAGAAATCCAACAAATGCACAGGCCACGCATTCAAAATCTAAACTCAACAGGGATCATGAGGTCAAAGGGAGAGTCAACCCACAAAGGTTCTCAACACCAGAGAATAAGCCAGAAAATTACAAATCAAAGTACTGTGTGTGACATGATAAATCAGTAAGAAACTATTTTTAGAAGGGACATGGTGTCTTCTCCTGAAAGACTTCCACTGCATCCAACAATTGGAGTCTTGTAGAACACAACTACAGCAGCTCTTCATAACTGGATAGCAGAGCAGCGCATCTCCAGACTATGACAGAATCTCATCCTGGCAAATAATGCTTTTAGTTTATTCCATCATCCTTAATCACAATATGTTTTACTCATGTAGGAGCAAGTCACATCAAAATAAATTAACATTTTCCCACGATTTACTCACAGTGTACCCTTCAAATCCCATTATTCTTTTATTTTTAACAAAATATCTGGAGTGAAGCTTTAGGCAAATATAGAACTGAATAAGATTCCGCCTCCCACATTGTGGCGTACATTATCAAGTTTCCAGTTAAGCGATACATAAATGTTTCAGAAATCCTCACTGTGCCTTGTTCGGAAAGGGTTGCCTTTTCCTCCTCCTTGCAGCCAGGATAGCTGGGAGAGACATCACTCCTGCGTCTCAGACAATCTTTCCGAAAATACTGTTATTACTACATCATAGATCAGCCAGCTCGAGGTCTCCCCCGTTTAATCCTGGTTAGTTTTAGAATTGAAATCTATCAATTAAAGCGTCTCCCACCAAAACTGCTTCTAATTACCAGATCTGCAGCATCTCTTGCTTTGTCATCAACAGGCACTTGTCAGCCCATCAATCAAGGGGTTAAATTT
Source organism: Stegostoma tigrinum (assembly GCF_030684315.1). Taxonomy (NCBI): domain Eukaryota; kingdom Metazoa; phylum Chordata; class Chondrichthyes; order Orectolobiformes; family Stegostomatidae; genus Stegostoma; species Stegostoma tigrinum. The sequence continues at coordinate 315,201 of NW_026728158.1, read as the reverse complement.
AAAATAGCCCCGGTTGTTTGGGGCGTGCGAGCCAGTGAGCATCCGGCAGTAAGGGAACAGCGTCAGAGGGCTGCAAGCTAACGGGGTCCGAATCATGTTGCCAAACCACTGCACGGGTGTGGAGTCACTGCATTTGTCACATCCAAGTCCCCGCTCACGTCTCTAGGCTCTCTTTGCAACACAGCAGCAACAACCTGCACAGAGTGGGTCAAACAAGATCTCCAGTTTGCACTTCCTCAGAAGCGAGACTCTGAGCTATTACCTTCTTGACAGCTTTCCACTAGAATTAGCTGTTTAACCATCTTCGTCACTGGCCTGATATTCTCTGGTCGGGCACTTTTTTTGCCGAAACAGAACAGTGCAAACCTCCAGAACCACCTTTCCCCTTATACGAACTGATTCTGTGCGTTGTATCTCAACCGTGGATTCGCTACAAACCATCTGCAATCTCTTGCCCGGTTGATAGGGAATCTAGGATTCCCAGTATTGACCTTATCAATCCTCAACGTCCAATCTGCGCTGTTAGGAGCAGAAAGCGCCGGCTTGTGAAGCTAAGGGATGCAGGGGAGCTGTCTGAGGGAGAGAGAACGCACTATTCAGGCTAATGCTACATTCCCACCGATTGCACTGTATCAAGAGTCGCTAACAGCATCGGTCAAGATAGGAGAGCCCATATTGAACAACAGACCAAACTCCCTCCCCTCCTACTCCACAATAACAGGACATTTGCAAAACACACACACACACAAAAACGCAGGCACATTCACATCAGCCAATGGAACGGTGTGTAAAGGGTACTCACTCGCTTTGCCTTGTTTCGGCCTTTGCAACAGCTTCTGCACTGCAGCTACATCTTCGATTTTGACAGCTTGCAGTAATTCCTGATCTTTCTCCATGGCTTGTTGATGTGTGTGTGTGTGTGTGTGTTTATGTGCGTGTTTTTATATCCGATGCATCTTAGGTTTTAGGAGCTGAAGCGAGAGACACACACACACACACACACACAGAGGGAGGAAGACTATGCCTGGCAGTGTGTGTGCATAGAGGCAGAGGCAGGGACAGGAGGAGAGCTACCGATGGGTGAAAGGCATAGACAGCCTCGTCTCGTGTGTCACAAACCAAAACAGCTCTCTCTCCCAAGATAATAAAATGTGAGGCTGGATGAGCACAGCAGGCCAAGCAGCATCTCAGGAGCACAAAAGCTGACGTTTCGGGCCTAGACCCTTCATCAGAGAGGGGGATGGGGAGAGGGTTCTGGAATACACAGGGAGAGAGGGGGAGGCGGACCGAAGATGGAGAGTAAAGAAGATATGTGGAGAGAGTATAGGTGGGGAGGTAGGGAGGGGATAGGTCAGTCCAGGGAAGACGGACAGGTCAAGGAGGCGGGATGAGGTTAGTAGGTAGATGGGGGTGCAGCTTGGGGTGGGAGGAAGGGATGGGTGGGAGGAAGGGATGGGTGAGAGGAAGAACCGGTTAGGAAGGCAGAGACAGGTTGGACTGGTTTTGGGATGCAGTGGGTTGGGGGGGAAGAGCTGGGCTGGTTGTGTGGTGCAGTGGCGGGGGGAGACGAACTGGGCTGGCTTAGGGATGCAGTAGGGGAAGGGGAGATTTAGCATCCTGGTCCCTTTTCACTGGGGGTTGCCAACCTGCTGTCTCAGGAGTCAGCATAACATTTGGCGATTGCAATTTTACGCTGCAAATAGCGCCAATTTGAAAATAATACCGGCGTCTCCGGAAGTGAATTAAACTTGGACAAGAAGCAAATGCGGCTTCCATCAATCATTCCACCCGCCACCACAGCCCTCTCCCACTTCTTACGCCCCTTCAATTATACTTAACACACAAATACAGCTCAATTCCGATTAGCACGTCTCGTTATTTTTTCACTCCCTTCCCCGCCATGTTAACCAGTTATCATTGAGCACCCTGGCTGGTTCCTTATCTGGTCAATCCATAATTGTACATCCCATCTGTGGTCTGGGATCAAGCTAGTTATTTGGGAATTATCTCCACACCTGTCTGAAAGGCAGTGTCTTGTTCTCCCTGGGTTATTTTTAATCTGGAAGCAATGCTAATGATGCTGTCTGACTTGGGTCGTGCTTGTCATCAAGATTTGTATGTGCACTCTGCGCAGGGCGGCAATTAACTCGGAAATGTTTTCACCTAGCGGCTGAACGGCTCTAAGTGTCTGCACCCCTCTCATGTGTGTAAATTATCACCGACATGTAAATCTCTGATGGTTCTAATTTGGGATACCACATTATCAATGAGTTATTTTCCGTGTCTTCAGATCCAATAACGTCAGTATCCACTTGCCCACATCATTTGGATGCTTGAGATAGGCGCAGGTAACAGAGAAGGTTGATAAGGACAGAGATGCTGTTGTGCTGTGCATGGGCTATCCAAAAGCATTTTGTACAATTTTTGAAGAAAATCTTAGAATGAAAGGGACAGCAGCAAAATGGATCCAAAATTGTCTGAGGGATGAGAAAGAGAGTGTAATATAACAAAGTGTGTAGCTGGATGAACACAGCAGGCCAAGCAGCATCTCAGGAGCACAAAAGCTGACGTCAGCTTCTGTGCTCCTGAGATGCTGCTCAGCCTGCTGTGTTCATCCAGCTACACACGTTGTTATCCTGGATTCTCCAGCATCTGCAGTTCCCATTATCTCTGATCACAAGAAAGAGAGTGTGATGGGTGTTTTTCTGATTGAGAGGATGTTTGTTGTGGAGTTCCCCTGAGGCTGGTATTGAGACCCTTGCTTTCCTGATACATACATAAATGATCTAGGCTTGGGTGTGCAGGGGACAACATTGTACTGTACAGATGACACAAAACTCCAATGTACTGGGACCTGTTATGAGACATAGAGTCATAGAAATGTACAGCACAGTCGTTGGTCCATTTCATGGGCGCCATTAGACTTTCATTCCTGGGTGTTGTTTTTAAATTGAAATTGGATTCAAACATGCGTCATGGTGAAAGTTGATTCTGATTACCTGAATCTCCGGATTACTAGTCCAGTGATGTTGTCACAACGCCTCCATTTATGAGAATGATTCTCAGGGATGAGAAACTCAGTTATGAGGATTTTTTCAAGGTACTGGGACTGCTTTCCTTGGAAACTTGATAGAAACTTTCCAAAACCATGAGTGCTCAGGAGAAAGCAGATAGGAATAAAATGCTTCAGAGATAGTAGGAACTGCAGATGCTGGGGAATCTGAGATAACAAGGTGCTGAGCTGGATGAACGCAGCAGGCCCAGCAGCATCAGAGGAGCAGGAAGGCTGACATTTCAGGCCTAGACCCTTCTTCATTTTTCTGAAGAAAGTTCAGAAAGCTCTTCATCCAGTTCTACACCTTGTTATCTAGGAATAAAATGTTCCCACTCCTAAAATGAATCTAGAACCAGAGGGCACAGTTTCAAAGATGCTAACAAAAGAAGCAAATGGGCAGTGAGAAAAAATACTTTATTCAGCCAGTGAGTGATCTGGGCCTGGAATCCACTGTCTGGAAATGTGGTGGTGGCAGATTCAGCGAAGGCACGCAAGAGGGATGGTTACTTAAACAGAAAAAAAAATACATGCAGGGTTTTTGGAAAAAGGTAGAAGATTGGCCTGAAATTAGAGTGCTCAGAGAGCTTGGCAAGTATGATGGGCTGAATGTCCTCCTTCTGCATTGTAGCAATTCTGCGTTTCTGCCAGGTTCACTCTTCTGTTGTGGGCAGTGATGGATGGCATTTTTGCAGGCAATCACGTAGGTGCTGGATTTTGTACATGACGGGTAGAATTTAATAGCCCTCTCTTTATGCGGGGTTTGAGCTGGAGAGTGTAAGTACGGACCTGACTGCCTTTCAAGTTTTACCCTGATGCAGTCTCGATTGGGAAGGCTGGTAAATGGTCTTTACTCCCCTGAGTGGGCAATTAATAACTTAGGCTGAACAAATATCACACAGAAAGTTTGAGAAGTAAAACTCTTAATTATAGAATCCCTACAGTGTACAATCAGACCCTTTGACCCAACATTGACCTTTGCAGCATTCCACCCACACCCATTCCACTATAACCCACCTAACCCACACATACCTGGACACTCTGGGCAACTTAGCATGGCCAAGCCATCTAACCTGCACATCTTTGGACTGTGGGAGGAAACTGGAGCACCCAGAGGAAACCCATGCAGACATATACAGAATGTGCAAACTCCACACAGACAGTCACCTGAGGTTGGAATTGAACCTGGGTCCCTGGAGCTGTGAGGCAGCAGTGCTAACCATTGATCCGCCATGCCATATTAGTAGCGACGGCAAACAGATAGCACCTGACTACCTTTTCTTACAACCTCCTGATTCCCTGGCCAGAAAACCTCTCCCACGACCCCAATTTGTTCATGACTCACGAATAGCATTGGATTAATTGCAGTACCAGCATCAGCCACCCTTCCTGGTGGCACCACCTGCAATGGCGAGACACTAGTCTCTGTTTGGCCAGCATCTCTCAGTGAGTGGGGTTTTAGCCACAGACTGCCCCCGAATGGTAAGTGCTCGGTTGGCACTTCATTCACTGGAACTTTCCTGACAAGGTAACCTGGGGTTCCTGTCAGTTCTCCAAGTGCTAGGTATAATCCCTGTCATCTGATTCACATTCTGATGGAAGTATGCGTAATGCTGCTTGGATGCTAATGGTATATGTTTTGACCTCAGTATTCCAGTTACAATCCTCTCTTAATCCAGTGCAGTGAGGATAGAGATATCACCAACCACTTCCAGGTTAGATGCAAGTGGATTTCCGCTGACTCTTGTAAAAGTGTTTCGTGGTTTTCAGAGCTGTTTAAGCCAGCTGAAATCTCTCAGGAATGGGGAAGCATTCCCTGACTGTGAGGAGACTGCACAAGTCAACAACAGGGCTACAGTAGTGGCTATCCCCTCAGACAAGCATGACTGAGAGAATGGACAGAAATCACACAGAGCAGGACAGGTGACTGGAATAAGGTGAATGATGAAGGAGACAACGATTCTCAGTGGGATACCTGAATCTCCAGAGTCTGAATGGAGCCATTTTTCCCGTCGTGAAGAACTGTGCGTGAGCTTTCACCTTAGTACAGACATCCTCACTGGAATTGATCACTTCTGAAACTGTAAGTACAACCTCCAAGCAGGGTCACAAGGTCATGGCCAGAGGATGGGAAGATTCCAGGCTGGCCCAAAGATTACTTGCAAAATTTTCCAGCTTGTCATTTTTCCTGTTCCCATAAGGACCTGTAATGGGAATCAAAATTACATGAAAATCAAGTACATTTCAGTTTTCCTTGTCAGAGAGCAGCAGGATACTGAACAGAAGACTTTGTAATAATTCTTCAATATTCTGCCCTGCCATCCTCATTTGAACAACTTGAAGTAACGAGGAGGTGACAAGAGCCTTTGTTTGATGACGTGGTCCATATGGGAGTGTGTATTACACACTCAGAGGGGCTGCATAAAGTACCACAGGAAATGTAATGGTGCAGACCACTGGAGTAGTTCAATGTTGTTTCTGCTGCCTGGAGCACTCTGGGGCAGTCCTGCAGTACAGAGAAGGGCCGGTGTCGTCATGATTCTTGATAGTCTCCAACCTTGGCATCATGAGGGTATGCTGTCGCTGCCAGTGATCGGGCACCAGCTGAGAAAGAGGAGGAGTTGGAAGCAGTGACGAGGTAACCATTGCAGCTTTTTTGTTGCCAGACTTTCTGTGATCCACTCGACCAACTGTAATACAGGTAAATGTAAGCTCAAATTCCACTAACAAGGCTGAACCTTCCCTCTCCTTGGCTGTTGACTACCACTGCACCACTTGTCTACAAACAACAGTAAATGCCATCACAATATTGATATTTCAAAACAATAATGTTGAACAATCTATGCCATAATGCATGCAAATATCAACTGCCCTCATTTATTTCCTTCATACCAGTATTACAGGTGCCTTTTTCTTGCTTAATGCTCCCACAGAGTGCGATCCCTGTGACTGTGGCACTGCAGGAGAAAGCTGATGATTTTTGTTGTGTTTATCCTGAGTAACTCTAGCTCCAGAAGGGCCCACCCACGACTGTACCACAACAGCAAGGTGTGGCAGAAATCAGGGCTGGCTGGCTGACCAGCAATGTTAGCAAGGGCACTAACAAGGCAAAGGATTGGCAATAAGGGAAGGGCACTTGCAGACAGGTCGTTCATGACCCATTGCATCACTGCCACTTCTTGCTGTGACTGTCACCCCCACCACCCCCCCACCACCCAGCCCTGGGCAGCAGTGCTGGAAATGCACTACACTTTGAGCACTGGAATTGCTGGGCATGATGACATGAGTCTGACCTTGCAGCCATTTCATTGGCTTCTGCTTTTTCTGGAGCAGAGATACCAATCATGACTCAATCTGTAACTGTTCCCATCAGGTTGGCCACAACTCAGTGCTGGAGTGGATGGGTTCCAAACACTGCGCCAGATTGAAGCCAGAGTCTTTCATGCTCCGTGACATTAATGGCAGGCTTTCTAACCTGCCAATGCACCAATCCTTCTTCTGTCGGCCACCCCATCCCCATTGCAGTTCTCATCTGAATCCCCAATAGCTGAAATGGAGTGTGACTTCATCCTCTGGTGAACTAGCTCCAATTCCTTGAGACCTCACTGCAGGTCACTCATGCTCAGTGTCCGAAATGAGGAATAACTGGTTGAGGGACAGAGTGGTTGAGGAAAGAAATTCCAGTGTTAGTACCTTGGCAGCTCACAGCAATGCCACCTGTGAGCTAACTACAACTGGAAATGTTCAGGAATGAGTTAGTGTCAAACTGTAGATAGCTCTGAAAACTAGGAGACTGGAGGGGATTACAGAGATTAGGGGAGGGATTCAAGACCGTGGAGGGATTTGAAACCGAAACTAGAGTTTATTAATTAATATTAAAATTGAGGATTTGCTGAACTTGGAATTGATGCAGGTCAAGGGGCACAGGATGTGCTATGAATGGTTAACATAAACAGCAGAAGACCCTGATTTTATCGAGAATAGAAAGCGGGAGGTGCGCAGGGTGCATTGGAATAATTAAGTGCAAAGGGACCAATAGCAAGAAAGTCTGTTTCAGCAACAAATAAACTGGGATTGGAACAAAGTAAGATGTTACAACAGCATTCGTTTGATCGTTCTTTGTGAAAGGGGTGGGGAGCGGTTGTGAGGAAAGAAGGGGTGAGGGCAGGACATTTCCATAATTCTTCTTTCTTTGAATTAGACTTTCTTTATTTAGTTTTACTGTTTTCTGTCCCTGTAGAGTGCACTGGGTTAATGGCAGGAAATGTACAAGGAGAAGTCCCCTCAGTGACAGCCAACTGTGTGACAGCAATTAAAAGAGGAATTACTAAATAATGGTTACTAAATCTGGAGAACTATGATTTTGTTTACTAATGAGATTTATTAGCTCTGGTTTCTTTCAGTTGACAGCAAGAGGTTTGTTGATGAATCTCGAACATTCACAGCTTTGACTTTCAACCAACTTTCCACAAGGGGTGGGGTGGGGGGGGTTCGTGAATGGAAGGAGCTGCCAACAGATGTGGTCGAGGCAGATAAAATTGCTGTATTTAAAAGACATTTGGACAGGTACACAATTAGGAAAGGTTTAGACGGATACCAAACACAGGCAAATGGGACCGGTTAAGTTTGGGACACCTGATCAGTACAGA